>NW_028293326.1:0-135087 GCF_964106645.2 Podarcis pityusensis
AAACCGTGAAGCCAGTCAACGCCTCCACACAGCTCCATCCTTATTACAGATATATCAGTATATCACGATGTTTAGCTGGTGATATATGTTGAAAACCAGCTATACCTCCCAGCCTTAGCGAGGGCATGCAATAGAACGACCTCAGGCTATGGAGTAAGTTGTACTACAATTTACAGAAGAGCAAAGGGGAAAGAATTTGACACTGGGCTGAAATGTATGACAGCAGTTCCACATTTCTTATAGAGTTCTGCCCTAAGGAAGCAGTCATCATAAATACGCTTAAAAAACCCCCGAAAAAATCCTGAAAAAAGTTGTTTTTAGTTGGAAGAAAAAGTGTACAAATAAAGTATCAGAGACCTAAGAGGAATAGACATCAAGTATCATTCCAAATCCTAGATATAATCCTTGTATAGCTGCACCCGTCCATTAGGAACAATAATACAATTTCCTTAAACTGAAATATTTGCCAGATGCCCCATATCCCTGTTCTGATTCATGAAAACTTGTGGCTTAATTTGGGGGTGGGGGGGGTCTATGTGAGCCCGATATCAGATTAGTAAGTGCAGGGGGGTGAAATGTAAGAGATCAGTCTGTATCAAAGAGAGCCTTTAGGACAAGACAGATCTATCCAGCAAACAGGCACTTATGGCTGTCTGGGATGTCCTTTGAAAGTCCTGACAGTCAGTTAGAAAGAAAGGAAATGCCATTATAAGCCATGGCCCTAGGCATGCAGAAGATGAATTAATGTAACAGCGCCTCTGCGAAATGTCTGCCTTTCGCTTAGACAAGCGTCTGCAGGAGAGGGAAAAAAGCTGCAAAGGTTTTGACCAAATTAAATTTTACACTAGGTTTTTGCAACCTTTGCATAATTTTTTTTGTGTCCTGATAGTTTAAAAGATGTTTCATAGTGATTTCAAAGTCTTTGATAGAGGTCACTATTTAAAATGTCATCACGGGCTGCAATCATGCATACCTAAAAAATAACATTACTTTTTTTAAAAAAAAAAAAACCCTCTGATTCTCCAAGTGAACAGCCAGTGTAGCGTAAGAAACTGAGCTGTGAACCAGGAAGTCCTTAGTTTAAATTCCATCTCAGCCATGAACTCACAAGGTGGACCTTAGGGAAGCCGCTGTTTTCTCAGTCTCAGCTCTTCCCGAAACATGGGAATAAAAATAAGAATAATATTGCCTGACCTTTTATGGCTTCTGTGCAAATTACTTGACATAATGCAGGTGAACTGAAAATGCCAAAGGCCTTATTTATTTCTGTAACACTCTCCTCATGCCTGACACTTTGCAGAGTCTCTGCTCTGAGGCACTTACATTTTCTGATGCACCGCAGAAGCGACAATGGAGGTAGGAGGGAGATGGAGGCAAGGAGAAATGGGAGGACCTGTGCTCATTTCAGTTATGGACTTGCTATGCTGTTTTAAGTCCTGAGAGAGTATGCAGGAAGGTGTGACTGCATCAGCTCCAACCATCACCATCACCTTCCCATACCCTCCAACATTTCTCCGATGAAAATAGGGATGTCCTAAGGAGCCGTGCCTGTGAACACTTTCTTTATCCTGAGCAAACCATTTTGCATGATTGGCTTTTCGGACTGATGAAGCACGTAGCGAACCTGTAATATATCTGGAAAACAGGTCTCCTTTTGCCCACTTGCATTATTCTCACCAGTGTGGTGTAGTGGTTAAGAGCAGTAGACTCGTAATCTGGTGAACGGGGTTTGCTTCCCCGCTCCTCCACACGCAGCTGCTGGGTGACCTTGGGCTAGTCACACTTCTTTGAAGTCTCTCAGCCCCACTCACCTCACAGAGTGTTTGTTGTGGGGGAGGAGGGAAAAGGAGATGGTTAGCCGCTTTGAGACTCCTTAAAAGGTAAAGGGACTCCTGACCATTAGGTCCAGTCAACAGACGACTGTGGGGTTGCACGCTCATCTCGCTTTACTGGCTGAGGGAGCCGGCGTACAGCTTCCGGGTCATGTGGCCACCTCACAGAGTGTTTGTTGTAGGGGAGGAAGGGAAAGGAGATTGTTAGACGCTTTGAGATATCAAATCCAAACTCTTCTTCTTCTCTTCTTCGCCAGGGTGGTGGCTTTGATTTGCCTTCCCGTGATTGTGTTTCCAACTCAAAACCCATTGAAGGACATCTCATCCAGTTCAATCTTTGAAAAACAGCTTTGAAAAACTTTTTCATATTCTCTAATGTGCTACCCTTGCCGTTGTGGCGGCACAGGGTTGCTGTTCTGTGATCGGACTTATGCTACTTGTTGAATGGGACGCGGGTGGCGCTGTGGCCTAAACCACAGAGCCTAGGACTTGCCGATCAGAAGGTTGGCAGTTCAAATCCCTGTGACGGGATTGCTCCCATTGCTTGGGCCCTGCTCCTGCCAACCTAGCAGTTCGAAAGCACGACAAAGTGCAGGTAGATAAATAGGTACCGCTCCGACAGGAAGGTAAACGGCGTTTCCGTGCGCTGCTTTGGTTCGCCAGAAGCGGCTTAGTCATGCTGGCCACATGACCCAGAAGCTGTATGCCGGCTTCCTTGGCCAATAAAGCGAGATGAGCGCCACAACCCCAGAGTTGGCCATGACTAGACCTAATGGTCAGGGGTCCCTCTACCTTTTAAAGTACTAGATAGCCCCTCTTAATAGCTTTCCACCTGCATGTCTATTGTTCTTGGTTTGCATTAGCTTACTTGAGAACTTGGGATTTGTTGGGTCACTATGGTGAGGGGCAAAGTTGTTTGCCCTGACTGCCTTGCCCTACTGCCAAACATGCCCGTCTGCTTAACCTGCCTGCTACCTTGATGCGTTGCAACTGTTCCTCAGTCCGACCCCCTCCTTCTCTGTGGCAGCAGTGGAGCTGTGCCCAGAAGTGATGTCATCCCCACCCCCAGAAGCTGCTCCTGTTTCAACCATCACAAGAGGTATCATTTTTGAAATACCAGTTTAACTATCAATACCTGCCGAGCAATTCCAGAAGCAGTGTAGAAATTCCCCCTCGGAAATCCCTTGTCCCTCTCACAAACTACAGCTCCCAGCGTCCCCAGGGAGAGGAAATTAAACTGATTAAGTCTGTTGCATAGATATGCCCTTAGAGAACTGCCTTCAGTGAGGTTTAAATTACCTCCGAGCCTCCTTCTCACTAGTTGTGTGGATATTTGATTGTTATAAATGCAGAAGAGAAAGCAGAAGGGAGGCATTTGTAATGCAAATGAACATTGCCAGCTTTACATTTGCAGTACAAAGTAAAATTGCACCCGGGGTGGAAATATGTCAGTTTTGGTTCTCTCCGTTCCTCATTTTTCCATCCATAAGTTCTGTTCTCCACATTTTGCTTTAATCTGAAGGTCTTTAAAGAAACAAACAAACAAACAAACAAACAAACGTCATGAAAACACATCAGCAAATTTCTCCTTTTTATATGTAGTTTTGACTACCGTTTCACCCTGACTTAATGCATTTCTACATTCTACTTTCACTAATATCACCATTTTTATGCACACTTGACTGTGCTTGAACGGGCAGCCTTTGGCAAGGCACAGAAGCCAAATACAAGTGTGTGGTCATCCTATGCAGAACTGCGTGCACAAAATGCTCACAGTAAACCCCCCAGATGCAGAAAGTATGAAATTGGATGGATAGCCAGACATCCCAACCTCTCTTTTCCTTCCTCTATTGTGCCTCATGGGTGTACTCTTATTGTATGGCTAATGGTGGCGCTGTGGGTTAAACCACAGAGCCTAGGACTTGCCAATCAGAAGGTCAGTGGTTCGAATCCCCATGACAGGGTGAGCTCCCGTTGCTCGGTCCCTGCTCCTGCCAACCTAGCAGTTCGAAAGCACATCAAAGTGCAAGTAGATAAACAGATACCGCTTCAGCGGGAAGGTCAACGGCGTTTCCGTGTGCTGCTCTGGTTCGCCAGAAGCGGCTTAGTCATGCTGGCCACATGACCCGGAAGCTGTACGCCGGCTCCCTCGGCCAATAAAGCGAGATGAGTGCCGCAACCCCAGAGTCGGTCACGACTGGACCTAATGGTCAGGGGTCCCTTTACCTTTGCCTATAATATGTGGATGGTATTGTCAGGCTTCAGGGAATTGGCTTCCTTCCCCCCTTGTCAGCAGATAAGCAGAACAAAGGGAAAGGAGTCTTCTTAATGATCACAGCGAGAGAACAAAGAATCCATTTCCTAGCAATGGCGGTGCTCCCAATTAAGGGTTCCACCCAGATCCTCCCTAGTCACCCACGTCACTACTGTGTCTTGTAACCTGAGCTCATAACCACTGTGCTTTCTGTGCTATCGCCTTATCTGCTCTTCTTGACCTTGGGCTGAGCAGATGAACGCTTTCCAGATAAATTGAGTCTGTTAACTCTTTCTCTCCCAGTGCTTCTCCTCCTAGCTGTTCCCCATCCAGTATTTCCCGGCTTCTGCCTTCTGAACGATGTCCCTCTGCAAACCAATGTTCCAAATCTATACTGTCCTCCTGCTCCTGGGAAGATTCAGGATCCGGATCAGGGGGAAAGGGAGGCAGGTATATATTTGTTTTTTAAAAGAACATAATCATAGAGAGTGGGGGGCAGGGAAATAGAACACAAACTCCCGGGGGCAGAGAATAGCTAACAAGACAGGTCTCTGCCTCAAGGGGCTTACAAGTTTGATTTTGACTGCTGGTGAGATGACAAAAGTGACAACATTTTATTACTAAATAATAGTAAGCAGCAGTCTTGAAACAACTTCGCAGGTAATGTCAATAACCCCAACGAAAATGCTTCAGGGTAAGCAAGTTGCAGCCTTCAGTTTGGCTGTTCAAGTTGGCATGTTGTTGTTTTTTAACTTGAGTGCAGGCGTATTTAAACTCTGCTAGAGTGCTTTGATCGCAGAAATGAAAATGGGTGAAAAATCCTCATCCTTATAACGAGGAACATTTTTCAGACTTTCCTGTCCCCAAAATTAAAAGGACGTTATGGCTTGGAAGCCTATAAATTAAATATCAGCTAGTCTGCAAGATTAATATCTATGTAATAGTTATACACCAGCCCTCAATAAAAAGAGTTTTAATAATCAATTAGTATAATAGAAATTAAAGATGGAAAAGACCTATTAGGAGGTCATCCAGTCCATCCCTTGCCGGTGCCAAATTGCTCCCTGAAGTATATTCAGTACTTTAATACACATCTGTCTTATTAAATCTAAGTTTAATGCAAGGTTAAGCATATTGCAGACACTTAAAGCATTCCTAGAATATGTAATATCCCTTCCGCAACTAGGCTCCTCATAGACTTTTGGTCACGTCTCACGTTCTTTACAGAATTTTATCATAGCTCGAGTGCACCAATATATCTACGCAGGGTTATTCGGCAAATTGAACTTTAATGTGGGACAACCTTCAAAGTAGGTCAATTATTAGATCAAAGTGCTTTGAGTGTCTCTCAAGGTTCACGTTTTCCCGTGGTTCGGTGACTCAAGGCAATCGTATTTTCGTCAGTTCCTCAGAGCGCTGAAAGTTTTCTAACACATCAACTTTGACATCAATTAAAGATTCAATTTCTTTCCATAGAAAGATTTAACTCTTCAAACTTTCTCTGTTCTGTGGAACTACATCTCCCCCCCCACCCGCCGCCCATTATAATAGGCAAGCATGAATTACTTTAAAAACACTAGGCCCAGATTCCGAATGTGCGATGAATCACACACATACCTGTCAAGCTCTATATTGTAATGTTGGAATGGCTATGGCTCACTGGGGGAGCACACAAAAAGTTCCATATTCAACCCCTGGTATTACTTTGCATAGCTGGAGGTAGTGTATAGACCAGGGATCAGCAAACTTTTTCAGCAGTGGGCTGGTCCACGGTCCCTCAGACCTTGTGGGGGGTCAGACAATATTTTTCGGAAGAAAAAAGAACGAATTCCTATGCTCCACAAATAACCCAGAGGTGCATTTTAAATAAAAGGACACATTCTACTCATGTAAAAACATGCTGATTGCTGGACTGTCCGCGGGCCGGATTGAGAAGGCGATTGGGCCGCATCCGGCCCCCGGGCCTTAGTTTGCCTACCCCTGGTATAGACAGTACTAGCTGGACCAATGGTCTATGCTGTTCCTATTTTTAAAATACTATGCCCAGATTCACAACATGCCACAAATCTCTTGCATTCTGCTCTCAATGCATATAATGTCATGCGTAAAATGTCACGAGCCCCATGAAGATGTCTTTGTAAGGCTGGTCAGTAGGTGTGGGTGATATCTGGTTTTCAACATCGCAATATATCACCAGCTAAACATTGTGATACAGTCATATCTTGGATCTCGAACGCCTTGGCTCCTGAACAAATTGGCTCTTGAATGATCGAAACCTGGAAGTGAATGTGCCGGTTTCCGAACGATTTTTGGAAGCCAAACAGAGCTTCCAGGGCTTCCGATTGGCTGCAGGAGCTTCCTGCAGCCAATCAAAAGCCTGCTTTGGTTTTGGAACGTTTTGGAAGTCGAACGGACTTCCAGAATAGATTCTGTTCGACTTCCAAGGTTCAACTGTATACTGATATATCGCAATGTCTGAAATAAGGGTGAAGCTGGTTTTCAACTTTGTGATATACCACCAGCTATGCATCGCGACATACTGATATATCACAACATCTGAAATAAGGATGGAGCTATGTGGAGGCACAGGCTGGCTTTTCCCACATTTCCCCACGGTTTTCCCCACATTCTGATTTTTGCACAGTAGTTTGGAAGGTGATGGTCTAGATGCTGGGGAGGAGTCGAGTTGGTTGTCAGAAGAAAGGGCTGCCTCAGTGACAGTGGACACCCCAACTGCTGCAATATAATCTCCTGACTTGCCTCTGGCACCACCTCCTCCTAGTGAGGAGGCACTGTCAGGGACTGGACTGAGGAGGAATGGTGGAGACTGCCTCTGAATCTTCCAGAGAAGAGGAAGACATTATAGATTTACAACAGTGCTTTGCAGAAGGTCACGGCGCAGAGATGGAAGAGGGGCAAAGCTGGGAGATTCTGGGAGAAGCAGCTGGTTGAGATGTTATCACTAGAAAGTATTCCAGACCCCTTTCTCCGGGAACCCGGCGAGCAGTGAAAGTAGGAGAGCAGAAAGCAAAGAGGCAATTGTCCTTAAGGAGCCACCGTAAGGGGTGGTGGTGCTGTTGGCGATTGAGAAGGGAAGGGGCAACGCCATTACTCCAACATGCAGCATTTCTAAGCCTCTCTCTGTGAATATTGAATAAAAGACTTGGTAAGAGCTTCTTGTCTATCTATTACTGGCAGCCTGTCGTGGGGGAAGGTCAGATTCCCTGAAGCCTGACAGGCACTGAGGCTTCATTAGCTCATGTTGCCTTGTGCGCAGTGCTGCTCAATGAAGAAAGCCAGTCATTGGAAAGGAAATTATATTCCAACAAGGGGGGAATGGTTAAGTAAACTTTGTGAGTACCTGGAGTTAGCAAAATTCACAGATTTAATCAGGCGTAAGTCAAAATAATTTAATTCAGAAACAATGGAAATGTTTAAATGAATATTTATACAAGCAGGGCTCAAATACGAAAGTTTGGTTGTGTCTAGACTTACCTTGTGAAGAACACAGAGAACATAAAGATTTTATTGATTATGAAAGAATCTAAGGAAGGGAAATGATTGAAGAACAGATGTAAATGCGAGCAAGACAACTAAGAGACGTGTGGTGAATGCGGTGGAAGTCTTTTATAATATTTTAACTAAGATTTATATATATATTGAAACAATAATTTGGTAATATTCCAAGTTATGAAAAGTATTTTTTTTTCTTTTGTCTTTTTTCTTTATATCTTTCCTTTTTCCTTTCCTTTTTTATTTTTATTAGTTTTCATTTTGGAAAATATGTATATAAGTGTGTTTACAGTGCTATGTATTGTTCTTTGTTTTTCTTTAATTTCTATTTTTTGAAAAATGTAATAAAAAATATTTTTAAAAAAGAAGAAGAAAGCTCAAGGTGCTTGACCCGAGCAGCTCATTCGGACGTGCAAGTTGCCACTTGATGGCACCGGAGTCAACAAGTGATGGACATACTGATGTGAACTAGGCTTATAACTCCATCGCCTCTTCCGGGCAAAGCCACAGCCAACTTCCCTCACTGCAGGGGATGTGCTGAAAACATCTGATGAGGCTCAGACAATGCAACCATCCTCCCAGTTTAATGTTATTTAAAGAACGATCTCAAATGTTCTTCCACATGCAGCGTGAAGGCCTCAAATAGCCATTGCTTTGACACATCTTGGCATTTCTTCAGATCCACTGATATTTCCAGCAAAAAGGAGACAGCCAAACTGCTTTCAGATATGTTTTAGCATTTAACTTAATGGTGCCTAGGCACTACTAAACATAGGTTCAGTGCGTGGAGTAGTGGTTAGCATGTTGGACTGGGAGATGGAAGACCAAGGTTCAAATCTCCACTAACCCATGAAGCTCATGGACCATGTGCAAAAATCACTGTTTTCCAGCCTATATAATGGGGAGAGGTGTATGGGGTGCTAGTGGAGGAGGAGTATCTCTGGTGGTGGACATGTTGTGCTCCTTCTGGGGTAGTTTGTCCACCTTTGGTCCCCACCCTGCACTCAGCTCTCACCAGGGGCTCCTAGAAGCTGTCAGCATGTGACAGCAGCCACACCCTGGGAAACAGCTTTGACTGGCCAGCTAAACCAGGTGAGGTTAGCTAATAGGTTTCAAAACCCCAGTGATTTACGGACTTCCCTGCATGCAAAAACAGGCTCTGGTGGATTAAGCAGAGGAGACCAATTGTGGGTCCAACAGTCAAGAAGGAGGTTCCTACATGTGATGTAGAGGGAAGTGAGAGTCAGGTGGGGCTTTAAAGCCCTAAACAGACTCAGCCCTGTATACCTTAAGGAGCTTCTCCACCCCCATCATTTAGCCTGGACACTGAGGTCCAGCACCAAGGGCCTTCTGGCGGTTCCCTCACTGCGAGAAGTGAAGCTACAGGGAACCAGGCAGAGGGCCTTCTTGGTAGTGGTGCCCGCCCTGTGGAACGCCCTCCCATCAGATGTCAAGAAAATAAACAACTATCTGACTTTTAGAAGACATCTGAAGGCAACCCTGTTTAGGGAAGTTTTTAATGTTTGATATGTTACCGCTTTTATTGTTGTCGGTGTTCTGTTGGGAGCCTCCCGGGGGGACCCAGCCAAATGGGTGAGGTATAAATAATCAATGGTTATTATTGTCCAACTGGGAAGGTAGCCCGTCTAGGAGAAGAAAACTCTTATCTTAAACCTCTGTTACCTTGTGGGATAACTTCAGGAGAAGAAAAGGCTAAGGAGTACCGGTAAACCCTACACAAATACATAGTGGAGTCCCTGAGATGGTTGGATAGTGTCTTGTCGGCCTCCTGGCAACTCCTGCAGCCAAGCTGGAGCCAAATGTAATGCTCTGCTTTCCTGTGGACCACATAAGCAAGGCCAAGAGGGAGTGTATTGTCATCTGGGCAGCCCAGGACCTCCATACACACCACTGCCCAGGCTAGCCATTTCGGTGCTGCTAATGCAGCGATTTGACTTCACACCAGAGGTGCACTCCACTGTCTCTTGAAGCAGACAGGTGCCAATAATAATGGGGAGGGAGAGAATAATGTATGCCATTTTGAGCTCCTTAGAGAATAAGGCATGAGAAAAAATGCAACAGTGAAATAAATGTTGTTGTTGTTGTTTAGTCGTTAAGTCATGTCCCACTCTTCATGACCCCATGGACCAGAGCACACCAGGCACTCCTGTCTTCCACTGCCTCCCGCAGTTTGGTCAAACTCATGCTGGTAGCTTCGAGAGCACTGTCCAACCATCTCGTCCTCTGTCGTCCCCTTCTCCTTGTGCCCTCCATCTTTCCCAACATCAGGGTCTTTTCCAGGGAGTCTTCTCTTCTCATGAGGTAGCCAAAGTATTGGAGTCTCAGCTTCAGGATCTGTCCTTCCAATGAGCACTCAGGGCTGATTTCCTTCAGAATGGATAGATTTGATCTTCTTGCAGTCCATGGGACTCTCAAGAGTCTCCTCCAGCACCAGAATTCAAAAGCACCACTTCTTCGGCGATCAGCCTTCTTTATGGTCCAGCTCTCACTTCCATACATCACTACTGGGAAAACCATAGCTTTAAATATACGGATCTTTGTTGGCAAGGTGATGTCTCTGCTTTTTAAGATGCTGTCTAGGTTTGTCATTGCTTTTCTCCCAAGAAGCAGGCGTCTTTTAATTTCGTGACTGCTGTCACCATCTGCAGTGATCATGGAGCCCAAGAAAGTAAAATCTCTCACTGCCTCCATTTCTTCCCCTTCTATTTGCCAGGAGATGATGGGACCAGTGGCCATGATCTTAGTTTGCTGTGGTAATGATCATCAATTATTATTAGCTAGCTAGAACTGACCTCAATTTTTGTACTACTGTTATTATTTATCTCTTAAATTTGTCAGTCGCTTTATCTTGCCTAGGGCAACCGAAAGCCACTTACCAGCAAATGGACATGAATCCCCACATTTCTGTATTGTAATGTCAGAAATTGTCTATCGTACAAGGGAATAGATGAGCACCTACATATTTACCACTAACATAGAAGTTCCAGTTTATCCAAGCCATGTATTGAGACCAGTTGTTTGCAAGTTTACTGGTTTTCCTCATGCACAAACCAGCCTGTAAGAATGCATCACAACTACTGCTATTTATTCATGTGTGAGTTGGTGTTCTGCTTCTTCCTTCACAGGAGAAAACCTAGTGTAAAACAACCAAAAAAATCTAGTACGTATCTGGTTAAAAAGAGTTTTATCACAGAAAACTGAAATTTATCAGAGGGATGGCCTTTGGTAAGAAGAAACACCTTTGAGTGCTCTGTTGAAAATTCACCTTGTTATTCCCGGGTCACAAGGCCCTTTGAGCTCACCTGGCACAATCAGAATGATACTTCAACCCTTTTAAAAGTTAACAAACTCTGCTAAACTAGCAAAAATGTCGTCCAATGTGGGACTTTCAGAGCTACAGGGCAAAAACGTGACTAGACACAGGCCTTCTTTCATTGCAGTTCTGAACCCCTCAGTTATGGGATGTGTTTACTCATAATCTGAAGAAACAAACAAGACTTTGTCTCTTCCAAACCCACAATATATTCTTATCTTCAGGGAAGGATCTTCCGGCAAACAATTCCCATTTGCTCTGTAAGGGTTTACACAACCACCTCACCTGAGGCATGAACTGAAATAAAGGGCCATTCATCCCTTCTGCAGGGTCTTATTTGGGAATAAGTACCGTATATTGTTATCGACAGTGATTATATTATATTATTATATTTATTCGACTTCTGAGTCATTTGCTACAAAGAAGTTTCTAAGAATTAGATAAACTAACAGGAAAGGTCCGAAACCGTCGAGATCACAAGTTTACCGAGGACTGGAGTAAATTTGTGGACTAGATGAAAAGCATATGTGATGCACAAATAATGTTTGTGGGTTTACAGGAAGCTTTGTGAAGAAATAATATTAGAAACACTGTAAAAAAGGGAACAAGGGAATAGGTTTATTTAAAACAAAAGACAATGTTAAATTTAGAATTGCGGATAGAAGATTAGAAAACGGAAGATTCGCGGATGAGCTGAAGGAAGTCAAAATTATGCATCTGTGACAATACTGAAAATGTATGCTTAAATCTTGTATTGGAAACTGAATAAAAATAATTTTTTTAAAAAAGTTTCTAAGTTACTTACAAAAGGTTAAAAGCCAAAAAGGTACGACATGTGAAACGTATGAGTAAAAGCGTTCCAATAATGCTTGAACGAACCCAGCAGAAGAACAATCAAAAAGTGCATCAAACAGCTCATCATACTGTCAGATGCCCGGGAGAAGAGTTAAGTTTTAACCTGGTGCCAAAAGAGTACAGTCGTACCTTGGAAGTTGAACGGAATCCGTTCCGGAAGTCCGTTCAACTTCCAAAACGTTCGGAAACCAAAGCACGGCTTCTGATTCGCTGCAGGAAGCTCCTGCAGCCAATTGGAAGCCCCACCGAACGTTCAGGCTCCAAAGAACATTCACAAACCCAGACACTCACTTCTGGGTTTGCGGCATTCGGGAGCCAAAATGTCCAAGTACCAAGGTGTTTGAGATCCAAGGTACGACTGTACGGGGAATTTTAAGTTTCTGAACAGAAAGCTACTGCTCCCAGGTTTCTTTGGCAGAAGTCATGTGCTTTAAATGTGCACTAGATGCATATTTTATGTATGATGTGGATCTACCCACAGCGTACCAGGCCCAGGAGATTCTGTCAGCATCCCTGCATGATGGATCTAGAAGCCAACTTCAACCTCAGGTGCTGTTGTTTTAAAATTTCCTTCCAGCTACATATTCTTCTACACAATGTGTCAGAGGTTTGTTCCATGGCTCAGGTCTTGGCATCTGCCCTGTAGAGGAGCACTCTCCCCATGGAGATCAGGCAGATCATCACTTTCTGTCATCTATTAAAGACTTCGTAAAGTTTCTGAAGGCTTATCTTCTGCAGAGACGGTGTTTGTTGGTAGCCTTTTATTATAACTTTATCTTATAAGCTTTATACTATCTTGTTTTACCTTTGCACGCTGCTATTGTTAAATATTTAGCAATCTACAAATGTTCCAGATAAAAAATGAATTAAATAAATGCAGCACATGGGGCAAGAAAGCACTCATGAACATACCCTTTTGTTCATTTCACTTCTCCTTCAGAGGAAAGCCAAGGTATACCATCCTGTGAGCACATGCTTTTTTTGTGGCAATTTATATTTTTATCTGGAATCCTCTACCCAAATTTTATTATTATTATTATAGAAAGACAGAGTATCAATGTCTGAATAAATGAAAGCATCTTTATAAACTCAGCCCTAAAAGTATAATCTGTGATGTGATTTTTCAACTACAAAAAGATTACAAACGGCTCAAATTTCATACTATCTTCCGTTTGCATTTGGGATCTAGAGGAATTCATTCCCATTATTTCCCTCCCATCAAGTGTTTCTTTGAAGGAGGTTATTGAGTTCTGCTACTGCCAGAAGAGAGAACTGTAATGGAGGAAATCTCTTCCCAAACATCATGAGACTTCATGGCTATGATAATGAAACTCCCAACTCAAAGGATCTTCATCTCCTTATTTACGAAGGATAAATCATTATGACAGTCAATCCATTTTCAGAAACCCGATTTCATCCATTTGCCACAAAATACTGCAAATAAGTTTATATAAGAAAAATCAGATACCTTCAACCTGGTATGCGGCTGTGGATGCGCCCCAAGCAAACGATTTTGGGAAAGAAACACCTTCCGGATTCCAGCTGGCGTCTGCAGAAGAGTCAAGGGTGCTGGATGCACCAGAGAGAGCTGAGGCCATGGTCCTAGGATGGTCTGTCTCTTTGTCAATCAGCGAATGCTTGCTGTTTCCTGCCTGTTTTTGCCCCAAGCAGATTTCGGTCAGTCAGAGAGGACAGAAGAAGTGACGTGTCCGCTCCAGGTCTCTAGAATAAATCTTGCTTCGTTTATAATAGCTTGGATGCCTGGGGTTCAGAGGGCAGCATTTTATATCCCGTGCTACTGTTAAGAGAAAGAGAGAGCAGTGATTAAACAAGGACTTTGTCTCACAGAGTGTTTATCTTGCAGAAAAAGGGGAGACCAGCATGCTTTAAGAGAACAACTTTCTGCCTCCTCCAAAAAACAAATACAAGAGGATGTTAAGTACAGTGGTACCTCGGGTTACAGACGCTTCAGGTTGCAGACACTTCAGGTTTCAGACTCTGCTAACCCAGAAATAGTGCCTCAGGTTAAGAACTTTGCTTCAGGATGAGAACAGAAATCGTGCGGCGGCAGCATGGCAGCAGCTGGAGGCCCCATTAGCTAAAGTGGTACCTCAGGTTAAGAACAGTTTCAAGTTAAGAACAGACCTCCGGAACGAATTAAGTACTTAACCCGAGGTACCACTGTATTCAAAACACTCCAAACTTTAACAAAGGAACTACCACGCCAGCAGCTCTAAGGAACCACAGAACTTCATTGCAGTTTGGTTATACTATAGTTTGGAGTCTTACATACGAACCAAGTCCCTGCCTTAACTATGGTTTATTCGGCCACCCCCAGAGGTGGGGAACATGTCCTGTCAGCCCCCCCCCTATTTGTCCCACAAGGTGGGGAAAGTCACAGCCACCCCACACCTAACATGCCTGTTCCTTCCTTGACCTCCTGTTAGAAGTACATTGGGCCACTCCAAGTCCAGATGGTTAAAAAGACAGCTTAGTGCAGGCAGCCACAGAAAAATGAAGATGATACACCTGGCGGCATCAGTGCCATCAACAGAAGGAGGAGCTGATGAGGCTGATTTGCTTGTGTTCCTTCCTTCTCACAACCCATGCTGTCGCAAAGCCACCCATAAAGATATTGGCTAGCACGACAACAGTTCTCTCGGCACATACACTGGTGAGCCATTGTAGTCAACCTAACCTCGACTGCCCACAGGTCTAGGAGTATTGTACAGGAAAGGAGACCAGTTTTCTTGCCTCCATTCTGGCACATTAAGATTTTGACCGTGTTACGCTTCCTACTGCTGCTTTCCTCAGTTCTCAAGTACTAAAGCAGTTGGAAGGAAACACGAAAGCATTGTTGGTCCCCATTCTGCCCTCCAACCCAAGAATGCAGAGACGTTTGTCGCATAAGACAAAACTCAAAGGTCTCCAGTAGCTCAGATATATTTTTAAAAACAACACACTAGATGGCACTATTGCAACTTTATTGTTCAGACATGGAAAGAAACTCTTTCCCCTCTTGACGGTAGTAAAAACACACCCCTATTGATTTATGCTAAGGTCATTATTCATGTTTATTGGGCCGCGGGCAACATGTCGCTTTGAGGGGTGGGAAAAGAAAAAGGGTAGACTCTGTTAAGTGAATTCCAGACTCGTGTCGTGTTGCTTTCCTTTACATGGAAACCTTTGACCCGGGAAACATTTGCCCAGCAGCTTTGATCTACTGCAGCAAATCAGTAGTATGTATTATGTGTATAACTGGGAACGGCACCGGATTTGGCCAAACCTCACGGTGCAAGATTGCGTGTCTTATTTTAGCAACACTATTTCTTAAAGGGTTAAAAAGTAAGCAACTGGCAAAACTTCACGAACCCTTGTAGACACTGCACGGTAACTGGATCTGCATCATATAAATCTTGCTCAGCCCTGCAGGCCCTGTGGAATGAATTTCTATCCTTCCTTTCTTCCAAACTCAGGTTGTCATAAATACTTTCTCCACAATTTACCCTCACAATGTCCCAGTGAAGTAAGTTAGAGAACAAGGAGCTCAAGGTCACCCTGTAAGCTAAGCACAGATTTGAACATAGGTCTCCCTGGCAGAAATCCAGGTCACAAGACATTCTAACATATTGGCCTATCTAAGAAGACATCTTGAAAACTTAATTTAAGTTTGCAAATCAGCTAGCTTTCAAGTCCAGTGGTAGAAGTATATTTTTCCTGTTTCTCTTACTGCTTTAGCAATGGTAGGTTGTTGAACAATACAACTGCACATGACATTGTCAGCGCTCACTGATAATTTAAAGGTAAAGGTACCCCTGCCCGTACAGGCCAGTCGTGTCCGACTCTAGGGGTGTGCGCCCACCTCACTTAAGAGGCCGGGGGCCAGCGCTGTCCGGAGACATTTCCGGGTCACGTGGCCAGCGTGATGAAGCTGCTCTGGCGAGCCAGCACCAGCGCAGCACACGGAAACGCCATTTACCTTCCCGCTATAAAGCGGTACCTATTTATCTACTTGCACTTAGGAGTGCTTTCGAACTGCTAGGTGGGCAGGAGCTGGGACCGAACGACAGGAGCTCACCCCGCCGCGGGGATTCGAACCGCCGACCATGCGATCGGCAAGCCCTAGGCACTGAGGTTTTACCCACAGCGCCACCCGCGTCCCCACTGATAATTTACGTGAACCTAAAAAGTGAGTCAAAGCTTATTTGTTGTTGTGACCATCCTGGTCATTTCAACCAAAAAGGAAATAAAAGTATTCTATGCACACTGTGCAGAATATTCAGAGATACACCACTATAATACAGTGATAACCAATTTGTACATACATATCTTGAAATTTTGTGAGTCTCAAACTACACAAACCACTGGGACTGGTTTGTTACATTTTCTTACACAAATTCTAAATGGAAAGCATTAAGCAATTGCTGTGATACAGCCAGGTTTTAGGAGAACACTGACTAGCCTACTTTACAGAAATCTGCTTAAATTGGACATAAACACTCCTGTTGATTGAAATGAAGAGTGATGATACACAACAACTTTGGGGTGGGTGGGGGAAGCCATTAATGCATTACAGAGAAATTGTATTGCTTCTGATTCTATTTAGCTTGCTTCATTAATGTTCTGGAAGAGGGAGGAAATGGCAGATTAATTAAATTTGCAGATATTAAGAGTGGGAGGAGCGGAGACATTAGAAACATGGGCAGAATTTAACAATGCTATTCACCTTGGAAAGTGACAAACTACTGCATCTGGCAGGAATCTGGGGGCAGGGGAGGAGGCAGAAGACACAAAAGACTTCGTGGCAAGAGAGAAACTTGACAGGAGCCAGCCATTCCAGTCTATGGAAAATGGTGCCACTGGATGACTCAAGATGGTGCTCTTTGTGGTCCACAATGACTCTGGCACCCAGGTCCAAGTGCTGGCAAGCTTAATAATAATAATAATAATAATAATAATAATAATACCTTTATTGTCATTGTACAACCTGTGTACAATGAAATCAAACGAGCCCCCCACAAACATCCAATCTCTTATCGAACAACACACCACCTCGCAAGTCAATTTCGCTATGTTATTTTCCGTTCAACAGCCTAACAGCCCACGGACAGAAGCTATTTTTTAGCCTGTTGGTACGGCTGATTATACTTCTATATTTCCTGCCCGAGGGTAGAAGGTTAAAGAGGTGATGGCCGGGATGTGAGTCATCCCTGAGAATTTTTCTCGCTCTCCTAAGGCAACAATCCCTTGCGATGTCATCTAGCAGACTCAAGGGACAGCCCATGATATCATGGGCTGTATTCACCACCCTCTGTAGAGACTTTCTGTCCGTGGATGTCAGGCCAGCATACCACACTGTGATACAATATGAAAGGACACTTTCTATTGTGGACCGGTAAAAAGAGTTCATCAGTTGTTGTTTAACATTCTTCTTTCGCAAGACCCTGAGGAAATGGAGTCTCTGTTGAGCCTTTCTGACCACCTGAGTTATGGTGATTTTCCAAGTGAGGTCCTCACTAAGGTAAACTCCTAGGAATTTAAAGGAGGAGGCTCTCTCCACACAGCCCCACCTTCCCACAGTTTGAGAGGCAGCAAGGAAGAGAGTGGCACAGGGCCAGCTTCAAGGGTTGGCTTC
This sequence comes from Podarcis pityusensis, assembly GCF_964106645.2. Taxonomy (NCBI): domain Eukaryota; kingdom Metazoa; phylum Chordata; class Lepidosauria; order Squamata; family Lacertidae; genus Podarcis; species Podarcis pityusensis. The sequence continues at coordinate 17,424 of NW_028293326.1, forward strand.
TGTCAAGGGACCACAGTGACAGAAGGAATAGGAAATCAGTGGCTGAACTTCACTCCTGGTTTATCCCCACAATACCAAACAGCAAAGGGCAATGAAAGCCAGGCAAAGGCCAAGCCAAGTAGGAACCAGGTTATACATCAAGAGAAGAAGTCATTGGTCAGTGTCCGCATTTGAAATTCAATACGCGTCAGGCATATTTTGCACCTGGCTATTGACCATTTGCGACCAAGAAGAAGAGTTTGGATTTGATATCCCACTTTACCACTACCCTAAGGAGTCTCAGGGACGCGGGTGGCACTGTGGGTTAAACCACTGAGCCTAGGGCTTGCTGATCAGAAGGTCGGCGGTTCGAATCCCCGTGACGGGGTGAGCTCCCGTTGCTTGGTCCCTGCTCCTGCCAACCTAGCAGTTCGAAAGCATGTCAAAGTGCAAGTAGATAAATAGGTACTGCTCCAGCTGGAAGGTAAACAGCGTTTCCGTGCGCTGCTCTGGTTCACCAGAAGCGGCTTCGTCATACTGGCCACATGACCCGGAAGCTGTACGCCGGGCTCCCTCAGCCAGTAAAGTGAGATGAGCGCCACAACCCCACAGTCGTCTGCGACTGGACCTAATGGTCAGGGGTCCCTTTACCTTTTAAGGAGTCTCAAAGCGGCTAACCATCTCCTTTCCCTTCCTCCCCCACAACAAACACTCTGTGAGGTGAGTGAAGCTGAGAGACTTCAGAGAAGTGTGACTAGCCCAAGGTCACCCAGCAGCTGCATGTGGAGGAGCGAGGAATCGAATCCAGTTCACCAGATTACGAGTCCACCGCTCTTAACCACTACACCACACTGGCTCTGACCAAGGATGGCACCGGACATCTCCACCATATGGAGGTACATGCCTGGGGATCTGGATTGTTTTTTCACACACTAGCAACACATCCTGTATAATTCTATCTGTTTTACTTTGTCTGTACAATCAGAACGAATTTCAGGAACCCAAAAGTGGCAACTAGGCATAGACTGTAACCCTGGTTTAAGGAGTCATTTGGCACCTAAGTTTCTAACACTGGTCAGTGTGCCTGGTGGTTAACCAAAATTTTGGTGGTTCAAGCTCTACAGGGATGGTTGTGGGCAGCATTCCTGTGTTGCAGGGGGACGAAACAGATGATCTTGGGGGTCCCTTCCAACTCTATGATTCTATTTGCTGTTATTGAATCTCCACAAAAGCCAACTTAGCAGCCAGAAGGGAAGTGTGTGTGGCAGCATGCCTAACTAAGTAGCATTCAGAAACAACCTCTTGCTGAGGTCACATGCAGAGAGAAGCTGGTTCCCATCTTCAGTTCTGGTTCTAGTTCTGAGGAAGGACCAGGTTTCTGAACACTTGAATGAACAGGAAAAGTTTTGGGGCAGGGGGCATGGCTGGCTGCCCTTTCACGCTGTGCAGCAAAGAGAGGGAAAAGAAGCAACAGGAGCTGCTGCTGTCGCCCCACACCACCTCAGCTCTTCTGGTATGCCTCGCGGAGGACCTTAAGGTCCACAAATGACAACATTTTGGAGGTCCCAAGTCATAAGGTGGTTAGATTGATCTCAATTAGGGCAGGGCCTTTTCAGTACTGGCCCCAACTTGGTGGAACGCTCTGTCACAAGAGACTAGGGCCCTGCGGGACTTGACATCTTTCCGCAGGGCCTGCAAGACAGAGCTGTTCCACCTGGCCTTTGGTTTGGACTCAGTCTGACCCTTATGTTTCCCTCCCCTTATGGTTTTGACTTTTAAAATGAGGCTGCGTTTTAAATTGTATTTTAACCTGTATTTTAAATTGTGTTTTTTCTTTTTTCTTTTTCTTATTTTGTTTTTACTGAAATTTTATTGGCGTTAGCCGTCCCTCTGTGATGTTAGAGCAGCTTAGCCACTCATTCCTACAGCTTTCATGCTTGCACTACAAATTGCCTCTTACTTTTATATACGTGGAATACGCATAGCTGTCAACTTGCAGATTTGAAAATAAGGGACCAGCAGCCTCAAAAATATGGGATCAGCAGCCAAAATAAGGGATTTTCCAAGCACAGGTATGTTCAACTTCTGAGCCCCTCCGAGCCAAAGGCAGAAAGCCCAGCCAGCAGCCAAACAAAGCCTCAAGCGGTGGTTCCCACAGCGCAGCAACCTGGCAAAGGGGATGCAGCAAGGAAAACCACCGTCACCTCTCCGCTGGGAAGCGCTGAGCAAAGGCGAGTCCACAGGCAACGTGGCCGATTTGATCGGCACAAGGCATGCACGCTCCACCTCCCAGTCATTCTTAGACTCCTTATTGGGTGAGCAACGCAGCCAAGCAACACAGTTGGAGCCTCCCTCCTCCCTGGCAGGCAGGCAGGCAGGGAGAGGAGCTGCTTCCTTTGAAACCTGGGAAATTTAAGGGACAGGGACATCATCAATAAGGGACAGCAGCGGGACACGGTGCTGGGATATGGGACTTTCCCGCCAAATAAGGGACGGTTGACAGCTATGGGAATACAACCCTCCAGTGAGTCAGCTGCACCAGTCTGCAAGAGAGTAGGTAACACAGCTTTCCAAAAGATTTGTGCAATACCGTAATACGGCAAGTCTTTTTATTCCATCCACCCCCTTCTTTCCTAAGAAACACTTGTTTATTGTGCATGCTGCTTTTTTTTTTAGCCTGCAAAACATTAATGGACGCTTTTTCCAAGCACCTGCGAAGAAAGATAAGTAGCACAGCGGTAGTTTAATGTGACAAAGTAATCTAAACGCCTATTTGAAATCTAGTAAATACAGGTTATTCTCTTTTTTAATGACTTAATGCTTTTATACTATTTGGTGTTCCAGGCATTATTAAAGATGTGCAGCGATGCTTGGAGATGATTATCTCATTCTGAGAATATCACAAAACACATACCTGCCCCAAAGCTGAACTAATGGAATGAGAAAGAGAGAGAAAAGATCAATGTGGCTTCTCTTCGGCGTGGCTGTCCATTGCTTGATTTGGACACATAAATGAAAGCGAGATTAAAGGATGCAGTACTTAGAATGGTGCAGTGAAGCCTTTTTAATATGATTATCTTAGAGGTTGCCCGCTCAACAAAAAAGTCACTGGGATATATCCAGTATCTCATTCAATTTCAGCTTTTTTGATCTCATCCTTTTTTAGTTTCAGTTCAGAGCAATTTGAACAGATGCACAGGAAAGATTAAGCCACACATATATCCTCTTTCTCCCTGATGAAGATAATTGAAAACACCGTGGAAAAAGTGGAGTTTAGGGTGAAACAGGTGGCTTTCCTAAACTTTCCCAGAAAAGCAGACCCTTCTCCCATTTTCAGGCAAAAAAATTGCCTAAGTATTTCCCACCAGTCGCAGAAAAGGTAGCGAAGTTCGCGAAATCCTCTTAATACATTCTTGCCAAATGCTCAACAAGCGAGGAAAATTATCTTAGTGCTGGAATACTCACCATTATTCCCTCTCAGTTTGTTTTTCTGAGTCACTTTGCACATTCAGATTAAAATAACCAATTGTATGTGGACCGGATATAGAGATGGCTGCAATGCCCAGTTTTCCATATTGCCTATGGATATTGTCCAAGCAATGTAGGATTATCTTGTCAATCTAAGCACATTTCCCACATTTTCCTGTGAATCTTCTCAATTCTGCTCACAATAAACCTAACCTAGATAGGCACACATTGATCTGCGCAACATGCATGTAATGTCGATTGCGCTTTTTTGAAGCCATTCTTTTCGTGGCGCAGCACCTGCGCTGGGGAACTCCCTGCCTTTTGACATTAGGCAGGTGCCTTCATTATGCTGTACTAGATACCTGCCAAAAAAAAATTTCACCTTATGATTTAGTTATATTTGTTTTGAATGTTTTCTTCGCTTTTATCTTAGCTTTTAATGATGGCCTTGTTTTCAATTGCATGGTGGATTTAAGTTGTTTTATAAATAATTGTCAGCTGCTTGGAGATATTTTCTATTGAGCAGGCAGTTTATAAATTTCCTAAGTAAATAATGCCTGCGTGGTTAATATACAAAGACAGAGAAAGAGAGCTTTTTTCACCATCTACCAGTGGCAAACAGATACAACAAACCTTCTCCAGTGACATTTCCTCGAGTTTTTCACAGGCCAAACCCTGATTTTTTTCCCCATTCCTTTGGTCATCCAAGTATGAAGAGATCTATTCCAGCATTTGGAAGTATCCTAGCCAGCATAAAAATAGTACAGTAACTATTGGAAGGAGGCTAGAAAATATTAAATTGATATAAAAGTCATGGTTTTCCATGGGTGTCTCCCCACAAACAGGGTTTTGTTTTTGCAAATGCAGAGAAGCAACTATGAGCTCTTTATTGCTTTACTTGTCATGGTTCCACTTTTATTTCAAATGTCATTGAGAGCATTCAACATGTGCTCTTTGCCACAGTCTTCAGCTCCTTCATGCCAACGTCAGTTTATTGCTAGGACCCTTTTCCATGGTAAACCATGCTCCATGGCCACATTCTCAAGTAGTAGTAGTAGTAGTAGTAGTAGTAATAATAATAATAATAATAATTAATAATAATAATTTTTGTACCCCACCCATCTGACTGGGTTTCCCCAGCCACTCGGGGCAGCTTCCAACAAAGATTAAAGATACATTAAAATGTCACACATTAAAAACTTCCCTGAACAGGGTTGCCTTCAGATGTCTTCTAAATGTCAGGTAGTTGTTTATCTCTTTGACATCTGGTGGAGAGCGTTCCACAGGGCGGGTGCCACTACCGAGAAGGCCCTCTGCCTGGTTCCCTGTAGCTTTGCTTCTCGCAGTGAGGGAACCACCAGAAGGCCCTTGGCGCTGGACCTCAGCTTCCGGGCAGAATGATGGGGGTGAAGACGCTTCAGGTATACTGGGCTTCAGGTATACTGGGCTGAGGCCATTTAGGGTTTTAAAGGTAAACACAACTCTTTGAATTGTGCTTGGAAACGTACTGGGAGCCAATTTAGGTCTTTCAAGACCGGTGTTATGTGGTCTCAGTGGCCGATCCCAGTCACCAGTCTAGCTGTCACATTCTGGATTAGTTGTAGTTTCCAGGTCACCTTCAAAGGTAGCCCCACATAGAGTGCATTGCAGTAGTCCAAGCGGGAGATAACTAGAGCATGCACCACTCTGGTGGGCAGGTAGGGTCTCAGCCTGCGTACCAGATGGAGCTGGTAGACAGCTGCCCTGGACACAGAACTGACCTGCACCTCCCTCACTTGCCCACTCTCTGTCCCCCGGAAACAGTATTTCTGTCTTGTCAGGATTCAACCTCAAGTTACAAACTATGGTTTAAATGTGTGAATGGGTGTTTCTTTCTTGCTCCCCCTGGTGCTGAGGTCCTCCTTTGTCCTCAGCCAACCTGAAGCAATTTCTGACCTTCTGCCTGTCTGCAACTGTGTCCTATTGCTTTTCTGTTTCTCTCCTGCTGGCCTTCAAAATGAACCCTCGGTTTACGTCCTTCTCTCAGACGTAGGCTAAGGCTTGACACATTTTACCAGAGGGTTGTGTGCACCTTCTTCGAACCACTACCACCCTGAGAAACAGTCTCACAAAGTTGCTTTTGGTTTCAGTCAAAAGCCCTGAGGGGGTGTCTGCCTTGAGAAGCGACCACAAATCCCACTTCAAATTTCACTTTAAGTGACAATCTGGTAGCCCATCAAGAAGTGACCAGGAGCCATTGTGGCCATTTCAGTCCATCATACTCTGCAGCTCATACAGACGAGTGAGCCTTGAAGCACATTCATTGCAAGGTCTCGGTGAGCTTTGATTCCTGTCCCCTTGTCAATGTTTGTTCAAGGAGCTTTCCACAGAAAGCTGTGTTTGTTCAAGAAACTTTCCGCAGAAGATGTGAGGAACAAGGTCACAAAGCAGTGGGAAACTCCACTTTGCAAGGTCCGCTGAAAAGAATGTGTCTTAGGTCACCTTCATATGATCCACAAGGCTTTCTTTTTTAAAAAAATATCTGAGAATACTTAAGGGAGATGTCTGAATACTGAGCTATACATTCTCCCCCACCCACCCCAATAGCTATGGCAATCAAGTGTTGGCCAAATGCCCAGAACAGGCCCAAGACTGGTTTGTTCTGTAATAAAGCCTGCAATTGTTAAAAAGCTGGGTTAAAAGCTCCTGACATACCTTTGGAAACTGGCACAAGAGGATTTAAAGCAAGAAAACAACTATTGTTCCAGTCAGAGATGAAGACAGATTGAAGATAAGCTCAGAGCGTTGTCTTCAGGTGCACTCCAAATTTGCCTTCTAACCTGAACTGGCAGACATGGTGGCAACCTGAATCCTGGCCAAAATCCTGCAATCTTGCCTTAACCCACTAACTCTTTGGCAATTGGTTCATTTTGTTAGGCAGGGGACAAAATAGAGGTGGAACAAGGCCGCAGGCTTCAACTCAACATTTGTGTTAGCAGTAGAGCTTGCATTTCTGGTTGTAGACTTGGAGCACTCCAAACAGACTGAGTTCTTTTTTCAAAAAAATAATAAATAAATAAATGATTCTGTCTCCGGCCTTTATTAGGCAGAAAGCAATAAAATAATGCACACGGCTTATAATTCTCTCAACAAATGGCCATGCTGAAAGTCAGTGTTTTCTTCTTCTGTCCCCACAAAATATACACATTTGAAGTCCTAAATAATAGGCCACAATAACTTATGTATAAATTTCTTCCATGAGTCTGACCAAAAACTCAGGTGCAGACAACTGACTTTAGGTCACTTCATCACCCGATGTACAGAATGGCCTCCCAACATGCCTGTTTTTAGAAGGACAGAAAGGGCAATATTATTTCAATACTCTTTTCCAAATCTGGTTAGAAACCAGCATTTACTACTGTGGCAGCTGTTTCTGGCCTGTTACAAGATTAGTTTTTAAATTTATGGTTAATTCCTTCATTGTTGCAGGGTGCCATAAATACAGCAGCAGAATCATAGAATTGCAGTGCTTGAATCTTTTTGCCCCATGTGGGGCTCAAACCCACAACCGTGAGATTAAGAATCTCATGCTCTACTGACAGAACTATCTGTAGAAGGGAAATCATATCACCATTGCTGTTGTCCTAAGCATACTTACAAAGAGGCAAGTCCATCTGAAAGCGAAGGGACTTATCTCAGTCTCAACGCTGCTCAGACTAGCTGCTCTGCCACATTTCTAAAAATAAATAAATGCTTCTCTCCCACGGTAGTACATGTTTATTATACCCACAGGCCTGTTAAATATTTCCTACATCCAAATTGGCCCTCAGCAATTTCCTACTGAATGTCACAACTTGAAATTATTATCTTTGCTTTCGGCAACTCAGATACTGACAACTTTAAACTGCCAGATCATTCCGTTAGCACTCAGAATTGCTTCTCATATTACTTTTCCAACCTTTCCTGAGATACACGGAGCAAAGTGCCAAGAATATGTCTGTATTTGTAACATGGGAATAGTCTGTGACACATCCAGCAAACTTCCCAGAAGCTACTTAGACAGATGTGAGGTTGTAGGGGGGGAGGGGGTTGGCAGGGGCAGGAGAGGAATAAAATTGTTCCTAAAAGAGCCTAGTCACATGAAACTCCTTGCCCCCCAATGCAAGCCGTTCCAATTGTTTCTGGATAGGTTGTTGTTTAGTCATTTAGTCGTGTCCGACTCTTCATGACCCCATGGACCAGAGCACACCAGGCACTCCAGTCTTCCACTGCCTCCCGCAGTTCGGTCAAACTCATGCTGGTAGCTCCGAGAACACTGTCCAACCATCTCGTCCTCTGTCGTCCCCTTCTCCTTGTGCCCTTCATCTTTCCCAACATCAGGGTGTTTTCCAGGGAGTCTTCTCTTCTCATGAGGCGGCCAAAGTATTGGAGCCTCAGCTTCAGGATCTGTCCTTCCAATGAGCACTCAGGGCTGATTTCCTTCAGAATGGATAGGTTTGATCTTCTTGCAGTCCGTGGGACTCTCAAGTCTCCTCCAGTACACAAATGACTATTTGCTGAACAGGTTGTCCATACACATGGCTAGCAGAGATTTATCTGATCATGATAGCTGGGGAAATGTTAGTTGCAATCACTGGGATTTTGCTAGTCAAATGCACAACTGGCTTTTTCATGCAGTATGCTCCTCTATGCAAGCGCACACCCACAAGCAGTGTTAGAAACTCAGATGTATAAGCTAGGTGCCAAATGGCTCCTTAAACCAAGGTTGCAGGAGCCAAAACGGAATGTCTAGTTGCCATTTTGCGGTAAGACAGCTCTAAATACTTATTTTTCAAATGATGGACTGACCGTGATTGATTCTCAGTTAAACATCTGGCTAGTTCAGAAGACAACCTTGTGCTAGATTAAGAACTTGAAGAAAAGTCACTTGATCCAGGGACAGTCCACATTTATATCGGCCGATTCAGACCTCTTTTTCTTAACGGTGACATAGACCATTCATAACATAGGGATATTCTTCACAACTGTGAGCAGGGCAATGGGGTGGGAGAAGTGAAGACAAGCTACAACAATTAACTATAACGTCGTTCACTACTCCTGCTCAGGCTGCACAGAAAAAGCATTTTGGTTCCTGAAATTCATTCTGTTTGTGCAAATAAAAGATAACTGATAGAATTTTACGAGGTGCGGGATTAGTGTGTGAAAACAGTCAGGATCCAATGAGCCCCAGGCCTGCACCTCTAGATGGTGCCCCTGTTCTTTCATGTAAAAACTCACTGCAGAAAATTTGCATGTCAAAAGAAGAAGGGGAACTAGGTCTAGCCTAGTCTTCTCCTCAACAGGACAGAATTTTTCTCTCTAACATCTATTTTTTTATGTGCAGGGAGATTTATATGGAGAAACAGTCATGGGATTCCCCACTGAAAGACATAGGCACAGTCTGAAGTGGTGTATTTCAGAAAGTGTGAATTAGACCTTAAAAGGGACCCCTGACCATTAGGTCCAGTCGTGACCGACTCTGGGGTTGCGGCGCTCATCTCACTTTATTGGCCGAGGGAGCCGGCATACAGCTTCTGGGTCATGTGGCCAGCATGACTAAGCCGCTTCTGGCGAGCCAGAGCAGCACACGGAAACGCCGTTTACCTTCCCGCCAGAGCGGTACCTATTTATCTACTTGCACTTTGACATGCTTTCGAACTGCTAGGTTGGCAGGAGCAGGGACCGAGCAACGGGAGCTCACCCCGTCGTGGGGATTCGAACCGCTGACCTTCTGATCGGCAAGTCCTAGGCTCTGTGGTTTAGCCCACGGTGCCACCCGCGTCCCTGAATTAGACCTTAGAACCCTCCAAAAGGGAGAAGACTTCCTGTCACCAGCAATTATCCCCAGATATCTAGGGAGATGTCTGTCACCCATAATGTCTTGCCTTTGGAAACAATGAAAGAAGAAAACAGGTTTTGTTATTGGCAAAATTCCAAGACTCCAACCGCCATTTTACACTACACCCAATTCTTAATTTTAGTCATGGTGCTCTCTGCCAAATTAATGTTCTTCTGGTTCAATATGAAGAACAGAGGTTAACAAAAGGGCAAGGATTTAACAGTCCTCATCTTCAGCTGGGCCTTGAAATATCTTCTTCCCCTTTATTACTTTCTCCTTTTATACATGCCAAATCATCAGGCAGATTATATCTAATTTCTCAACTGAAAGGGTAAAACTAACTGGGCTAGAGCTGTTTCAGTAATGTGTGGTATAGAGAGATATTTTCTGGCAGTCCACATCACCTTCTGTTTGATACCAAAGTTCAATTCCTGATAAATTTTTGACAGCAACAACAACATTGAGCACTTTTATATAGCACATTTAAAGCATTCAGTGTGCTGCACATTCATGTTTCAGTGTACCTGCAAAGGAAACGGGGTTTATTGTCCCTTTATGGGATGGAAGGGGGAAGCAGAGACAGAGAAGAGTGACTTTCAGACTCTTCTTGCTAGCCTTCCCCATATACTTCCATTCCGTACCGGGTACCATCTGACCTTGCTACGCCACTGCCTCTGGCGTATTTTCTCTTCCAACCCTCCTTGCCTACTCTACCCTATTTCATTCCACTTGCTGCCTTCTCAGGTTCTTGCTTCTCCTCTCCTCGGCCCTTTCTGCTTACTTGTTTGACCCTCTCGAGGATTTAAAGTGAGTGACCAATGGCAGCTGAGACTTTTCTGCCTGACATGCATTTTTCCTCACAATAGGGCAGGTCAGCCAACCACTGTGAGAAGCTTCATCATGACAATACAGTGGTGCCTCGCAAGACGAAATTAATTCGTTCCGCAAGTTTTGTCGTCTTGCGATTTTTTTCGTCTTGCGAAGCACGGTGTCGGGAAAGTTTTGGAAAAGCTTCAAAAATCACCAAAGTCTTTAAAAACCTCAAAAAAGGCTACCACACCGCGTTCTATGAGTTGCTCCTCGAAGTCAAGTCGCAACTGTATTAACGGTGTTAAGAAAAAGGAAACACACTTGCAAGACGTTTCCGTCTTGCGAAGCAAGCCCATAAGGGAAATCGTCTTGTGAAGCAGCTCAAAAAACAAAAAACCCTTTCGTCTAGCGAGTTTTTTGTCTTGCGAGGTACCACTGTACATTTTTATGCAATACAATATAAAATTGCCTGACTAGACCATCTGCATTCTAGAATCAGTACTACGGTCTTAACATTTCAGCAGTGAATATGATGCTTTAAATACTAGATACTATACCAATGTTGTGCAATGGAAAAATATGGCGTTCAGAAATGTGACATCCTCAAGGCTACCATCTGAAACGACAGTGGAAAAATTAAGAAAATCCTCTGTTCCAACCAAGTTCAATTTCTTACTGAATTGACCCATGAACTACTGAATCATTAGCTTCTAAAAACCCAATTTTACCAGCCAATTATTCAGCAGAACATGACATGATCAATGATGCTGAAGGATTCAAGCGAGTTGTATTGATCAGATTTCTGTGTGTATATATTTGTGTGTGTGTGCGTGTGTGTGAACAAAACACAACTGTCAGCTCATTTGGGTTCATTGCTGATAAAGTGATGTTTAAAACAATTAATGAAGTAACGCTTTGAACATGGAGGGCAAAAGCACTAATTGATATAAAAAAGTCAGAACACTAAGTGCTCAATTAATTAATAATTTTCCTACTAATTGATTTCTTCAAGTATTCTGGAGGGCAAAACTGAAGTGGTAGAGATCTATAATAATTGTCTCTCCATAATAGCTTAGCATTTGACACTCTTCTAAAAGGAACCTAAGGGAAGGAGCTGAAAGACCAGTTAATCCCTCAAATCCATTTGCAATTATTCCAGAGATTTGGAGGGTGGGAGAGATCAGCAATAAGTAAATTCTCCATTGGTGCATGTTTTGGACTCTCAGCTTTGAGATGTATCCCGAAACACAGGCATGTGGCGCATTCATCGCAAAATAAAAACAAAACAAAATAAAATAAGACCTCTGCAGCTGGGAAACCACAAGAACGGTGAAAGGAGATGCTGTTAAGCAGTTCAAAATATGCAGATATCACAAACAGATATCTCTGATTAATTCTGGTAGAGATTTAACTGGACTCACCAACCTGAAACAAGCAAAGCAAACTACGGTCACTAATTTTGCATGCCTCCCACCTCCCCACCTCCCCCTTTCTCCATTTCCCTTTGTCTTGAAGTTGCGAGCCCAGTAGCAGTATCACCGCCTGCCCTGCGGGTCAGTGTCTACATGCAAGATATGACTAACGACCCAGGCAAACAACGATCTGAATTAAAAATGGCCACAACTTTATTGATTACAGATCTAGGTGGAATTTTGGCTCAGGCATCAAGTGTATAGGCATCCATTTCAGCCTCCTGCTGGAGGGTCATGCCAGGATTAGGGCCTCTCCAGGACGTTGATTGCTGTTGGCTGTCCTAAGGTAGGGTTACCAGACGTTCCCGGTTCCCAGGGACAGTCCCCAGATTTGCAAATCTGTCCCTGGACAAATTCCGTCCCTGGAATGTACCCACATTTGCAAATCTGTCCCCAGGAAATGTGGCAGCGGCAGCCTCAGCAGCCCGGAGCCAGCCTGGTAGCGCAGTTGGCTCTGGCTGGCTTCAGGAGCTGCTCGCTGCCGTGGCGCCCACCATTTTTCCTCGCCGGAAGTCCCCATATGATGTGTCTTGTGCGATCTCCTGTCCCCTTCCCCCTTTGTTTTGACTGATCAGGGGAGGCTCGGGAGTCGCGGCCGGCCAGCTGTTGCCCAGTTTTTAAAAAGCTCTGCGCATTTATGTTGCACAGGGTGCGAAAGAAGGGCTTTGCACCTTTATACAATATGCAAGTATGCTTGGGCCCAGGGTCTTTTGCCTCACCATCCCCATTACTGACTCCCTGTTGCTACTCAGCTTCAAAACAAAAAAAAGGGTCCCCAGATTCATTGGAAAAAATCTGGTAACCATATCCTAAGGCCACCGCTGGGAGCCCTATGGCCCATCTGCCAGACACTTGGCTGCAGGACAGGGACATACACTGAGACCCCTTTAACAGGTACCCTGAAAATTCCACTGGTTCAGGACAGGGTGATGCTTCACTTCACCCCACGCTTGAAGACTAGGATTTGACCAAATGCCTTAACCACCCAAAGAAGCAAAACCTCTAGACCAGTCAATTTGTCTTCAGGGAACTGGCTCTTTCTCCATTCCCCTTTGTCTTGGAGTTCTTGCTCTATATTGCCTTTGCTTTGGTCCTGACATCCTTGCTTTCTGTTAGCAATGCGTCCCTCACTCTCCACCACCAAGTTCTCCTTATATTTGATTAAAATACAGTGGTACCTCGGGTTAAGAACTTAATTCGTTCCAGAGGTCCGTTCTTAACCTGAAACTGTTCTTAACCTGAGGTACCACTTTAGCTAATGGGGCCTCCCGCTGCTGCCGCGCCACCGCCACGCGATTTCTGTTCTCATCCTGAAGCAAAGTTCTTAACCTGAGGTACTAGTCATACCTCGGGTTGAAGTCACTTCAGGTTGAGCGTTTTCAGGTTACGCTCCACGGCGACCCGGAAGTAATGGAACGTGTTACTTCTGGGTTTCGCTGCTCGCGCATGTGCAGATGCTCAAAATGACATGACGCGCATGCACAGAAGCAGCAAATTGCGACCTGCGCACATGCAGACACGGGTTGCATTCTGCTGTGGATGCGAACGGGGCTCCGGAACGGATCCCGTTCACATCCTGAGGTACCACTGTATTTCTGGGTTAGCGGAGTCTGTAACCTGAAGCGTCTGTAACCTGAAATGTCTGTAACCCGAGGTACCACTGTAAACTGAGCACACTCTCTCTCTCACTCTCACACACACCAGGAAATAACCTACTGTATTCAAAGCCAATTCATGTTAAATTGGATATCATGTCCACTTGGAGGCCTCATGGACTCATTCCCAAAGCCTTCCAAGACACTGGCATCGGGGCCTAAACATTTCGGAAACTGCAATCGCAAAAAATAAATGCAGTCCTTTAAAAAAATAAAAGAAATCTGCATCCTTTTATCAAGTGGTCTAAATTGTATCTGCTTCACATACGACAAAGAACTTTGTTTGGCCCAAAGCATTATCAGAAAGCAGTTTGCCTTGCTGTTGTCGGAAGGGTGGTGTCAATATTTAACGGCCGTACAGCATGCAGCAGTTTTATTCCTACCAAAATAGCACTGCAAAGTGACTTGCTAAGCCACCTTGTGTTATTGGTGCTATAGGATTTTCAAAGCAAAAAACCAATACAAGGGATTAATGGTTAAGGTTATGCAAAATCCATTTAATCAGCATGGCTAATTTTAGCTTTAACTAAAGCTGCTGGCAATGGCATATGCATTTGGCTCTGGGGCTTTCCTTTTAAATAATGATAGAATACACTTTTAAAAGGTAAATTTATCTTAACTGAGGGCCTACCTAATGCTCTTTAATTGCTGAAGGAGTGATTTGAATAGCATTTGCATGAAGAAAAAGGAGGGATTCTTCAGAGGTGCCATTTCAAAACTGTCAAGTAAGCATTTCAGTTCTTTGCAGTTAGCTCATTCTCTTATTGAATACTCAATAGGTAAGTAAAGCATCAACGCAGAACTTCACTTCTGGGGCCAATTATACAAATTATAACCCTTCACCTTTCAGGAAAAGACTGGGGAAATCCAAAACCTGGAAAGAAAAGTCCTAAACAACGGGTACGTTCCTCTTAGAAAAATACCCTTTTCTCAGCTCAAGGCAGGGAGGTCAAGTATCCAAAATTATTTTACAATGCAAGTTTTCTGTCTAATTGAAGAGTTACCACACAGGAGAGGATTTAGTTCTACATTAAGACTTCAAATCAAGCGTGAAGCGGATTAAGCCAAATGTTAAAAGCGTTATTATAAACAGAGTTCTTTCAAACCAAGAAAGCCCAAGAGGAAATGAACGTTGTGTTCATTCCTTGCTGTTTCCATGTTACCTGCTGTGCTAGCACACTCTCGAGAGCTGGGGCAGAACTACATATTACACACGGCTCTGGACTGCGACCAAATATGGCAACATGATATTGAGTTTCCCACCTCCTTCCCCACACTGCAGAGGCCTGCAGACCCGGTGTGCTGATTTTTTATATTTTTTATCACAACGTTCGCTCAAACAGACGTTCAAAAACACTGATGGAAGCAAAAAAACCAATGCAATCTCACAGTGTCCTTCTCCACCTGTTATTTAACCATGAGAGCAGTGGCAAGGAAACACACAACACAAGGACTTCAAACTGGGGGCAAAAGGAAGTAGGAAATGTTGCAGCCGAGTAGGGCCAGCCCCAAGACATTTTGGCACTTGAGGCAAACTACAAAATGGCATCCTCCTCACCAGAGAAGAAGTGGGGAATGACAATCAGGAAGGAACAACGCAGGAGCGGGTAATAAAGATATCAACACTGGGAACAAGGGGGAGCAAAGATTCATGTCAGAAAGAAGGAAGGTGTGGCGTTTGGCCTCCTAGGTGTGCGACATCATACTGGGTTCATAAGAAAAGGGTTAACTAATTGTAAAATGACTAACCAATGGGAAACCAAGGGGCAGAGTTAACTGTGTACAGTGGTACCTCTAGATGTGAACGGGATCCGTTCCGGAGCCCCGTTCGCATCTAGAAGCAAACGTAACCCGTGTCTGCGCATCTGGCGTGCGCGGGTCATGTTTTGGCACTTCTGCGCATGCGCGTGACATCATTTTGAGCATCTGCGCATGCGCAAGCGGCGAAACCCGAAAGTAACGCACTCCATTACTTCCGGGTTGCCACGGAGCGCAACTCGAACGCGCTCATCCCGAAGCACATTCAACCCGAGATATGACTGTATAAGGTTTAAGCACAGAGGTTTTTTGGGAGAGTTAGAGTGGTTAAGAAGACAGTCTGGAGTTAGAAGAGACAGAGAAGATAAATCTGTGGGTTGGGCTAGTCTGGTGTGAGAGAGTGAGAGAATTTGTTAAGAGGAGTCAGTCAAACAGTTGAGATAATCAGTCAGAAGGTATTTAGGAAGGTATGGTGGCGCCGTGGGTTAAACCACAGAGCCTAGGACTTGCCGATCTGAAGGTCGGCGGTTCAAATCCCCGCGACGGGGTGAGCTCCCGTTGCTCAGTCCCAGCTCCTGTCCACCTAGCAGTTCAAAAGCACATCAAAGTGCAAGTACATAAATAGGTACCACTCCAGCAGGAAGGTAAACGGCGTTTCCGTGTGCTCCTCTGGTTCTCCAGAAGCGGCTTAGTCATGCTGGCCACATGACCTGGAAGCTGTACGCTGGCTCCCTCGGCCAATAAAGCGAGATGAGCGCCGCAACCCCAGAGTCGGCCACGACTGGACCTAATGGGCAGGGGTCCCTTTACCTTTAGGCCGGTAAAGAAATTAAAGTTAAGGTACTGACAGGAGTATTATCGGAGAAACCATAAACTTGTTAATTTTGTAAAATAAACTTGGTTTTTTTGGTTCACTTTTAACAACTGACTGGACTCAGTATTTTACCAGAGAGTAACTGGTTGGTGGCAGGAGGGAAGCGAGCACAGTGGTGGCACAGGGATCAATAGACCGTTAAATGTCTGGGGACCCTGTGTGATCGCCACAGAAAAGAATCAAATCAACCTTATCTGAAGGTTGAACTGGTAATCAAATGCAGGGTCTGCAAACTAAGGCACCCGGGCCAGATCAGGCGCACCAGGCTCCTAGATCCGGCCCGCGCCACAAAGCCAAGACTCCCAGCGATGGCGACGGGAGGAAGAGGCTAAGCAGTGGCGGCTCTGCAAATCAAATGCCTTGCCTGGTTTACCTCAGCGGCGTTTGGCAGAGCCGCCGCCGCTCGGCCTCTTCCTCCCACCACCGCCGCCACCCTAGTGCTCCTGTGGGCCAGAGAGCGGAGTGGACAGGCTCGCTCTGCCTACCCGCTTCACAAGAAGCAGTGGCGACGGCGGTGGTGCTGGTGGGAAGGTAAGCACAGCGCCTTCTTTCTCTAGGCGGGGAGGAAGCCCGTTTCGCAGCAGCGGCACAAGCCCTTCAGCGAATGAGGCAGGCGGCAAACCGAGAAGGCGGTTGGGAGTGGGGTGGGGAGGAGGACTATGGCTCCCTGTGGAAAAAGTCTGCTGACCACGATCAAAGGCCTTCGCCAGGGAGAAAGGGTCCCACTCTGGATTACACCAGGTGGGGGCAGAGCCCAGGAAACCCCAGGGGGCAGCTGTGGCGATCACACAGGGTCCCCGGACGCTTCACCGTCTATTGATCCCCGTGCCACCACTTGATTTCTCGCTGCCACCACCCAGGCCCTACCTGGTACAATACTGAGTCCAGTCAGGGTTAAATTGGAACATAAACTTCTGTTTATTTATTGCAGTTTAACAAGCGTGTGGTTTCATAAACGGTATCATGGGGTGCCTATCCAGACCTATAACTTCCACTACCTGCTCTCACTCACTAAACCACCTCTCAGATATTTACTTGTATTCCTAGTTCCTAACTGTTCCTGACTCTCTACACTAACTCAACATACCCACAGACTCTATCCCAATTCACTCCCACTCCAACCAACCACCTAAGGAACTCCTCCTTCATCCCTCCCAGAGCTGGTTTTATAGTCCCTCTGACTCCACCCCCTGGGTTCTGATTGGGTAACTTGTTTAACTATTTCACCTCCAGCACTCTCATATGTTAACGTCACAGCAGCTCCTGCCATTTCCTCCCCAGGGGTGAGAGACCAGTAGTGTCTCCCATCTGCCGTGAGATGCCACTGTGGAAGCGACACGAGGCAGTGGCAGATGCAGCGTCCAAGGAGCCTGCCACAGCCGCTACTGCCACCGTGGCAGCCATGGCAGGCAATGTGTTTTTTTGGAGATCAGATCAGCTGCTCCTGTAGATCCTGTGGCCCCAGGCTGATGCCTCACCTTGCCCAGCAACTGAGGCAAGATCAGTATTACCCAGCGCAGATAAAAATCAATGATTTAAAAAAATAATAATAATCAGATTTTTAAAATTTAAATCGGATTTTTTTAAAATTTATATTGGATTTTTAAAATAAAATGCTTTCAGAGGAAAAATCTTTCCACAGATAGTTTTTTATTTAAGTTACATTATAGTCCAAAGTCTATTCATCAGGAAATAAAGATTTGTTTTCAGTTTTTCATGTGTGCTAAAACTCAGTCTAAGCTGTTGTTTTTTAAAACTGTTTATCCACATCAGTTAACAAACATGGATACATATGCTATAATGTTATTGTTTTAGTTAAATAAATTGTTTAAATTGTTATTAAGGATATGCTTATTTTTCTCCTTCCAATAAAGTACAGTGGTACCTTGGGATAAGAACTTAATTCATTCTGGAGGTCCGTTCTTAACCTGAAACGGTTCTTAACCTGAGGTACCACTTTAGCTAATGGGGCCTTCCGCTGCTGCTGTGCCGCCGGAGCACGATTTCTGTTCTCATCCTGAAGCAAAGTTCTTAACCCGAGGTACTATTTCTGGGTTAGCGGAGTCTTTAACCTGAAGCGTATGTAACCCGAGGTACCGCTGTACAGCAGAAAAGTTGTCCAAATATAAACAGTTATCTTATTAAACCTCACAATAATTTCATAATTATCTGTCTATGTATTTCTAATAGTATGTATTTCAAATCAGTAATTTTTGATATAACTGTAAAAACTACTCTGAAAATTTATTATTCCAAAAATGAAATGAAATTATACCAGCAAGAATGAGTCTTTCTGTAAAAAAAATAAATGATTTAAATCAAGTCTTACTGACTAGTGATTTAAATCGTGATTTAAAACTGATTTGATTTAAATTAAATCCACCCTGGTATTACCTGCTTCCTCCAGCAGACTTCACTTAGAATCCTTACCATCAACTGAATCTCAAAATTATTTACAAATATACATCATTCATTTATCTGAGAAAACAGTAAGTGCCTTAAAGGCCAATCCAGCTGGGGTACAGCGGATTTAAAACAATATACAGATTCTGACTGCCGTTCAGAAATGAACGAAGTGGTTTTTTATATATATACAGTGGACGATTCTCTTTGGAATACTTCCCCAGGGAAATTGTTAAGTGGAATCTTAACAGGCAACATAGCATTTATTGTGCTCTCTAGCTTATCTTGTTCTTTGTAGACTGCGCCTCTTGCCTTAAAGGAGGACTGCGCAGATTTCTTTTTGAGCCAAAGCATTGTCTAAATGAAAAATGTGACTCCAAACCCAATTTAACATTCAGGGTGACAAATGCATAAATCAAGGCATTAGAGCATGGGTAGGCAAACTAAGGCCCGGGGGCCAGATCCGGCCCAATCGCCTTCTCAATCCGGCCCGCGGATGGTCTGGGAATCAGCGTGTTTTTACATGAGTAGAACGTGTCCTTTTATTTAAAATGCACCTCTGGGTTATTTGTGAAGCATAGGAATTTGTTCATTTTTTTTTTTTACCAAAATATAGTCCGGCCCCCCACAAGGTCTGTGGGACAGTGGACCGGCCCCCTGCTGAAAAAGTTTGCTGACCCCTGCATTAGAGGGACTGTCCCCCCACCCCAGAGAGCCACATATTTTCAAGGTAATTTGCATAAATATACACAGGTTGTATATGCGCATGTGTGTGTGTATTTCTTATTGAAATGGTAAGCATGGCACTAGGCTGAAACACTGCAGGTGTGGAATCGTATGACTGACTGTCCTCCATTTTTAAAAAAACTTCCTGTATAACAAAAAAGCGGGTGGCGCTGTGGTCTAAACCACAGAGCCTAGGACTTGCCGATCAGAATGTTGGCGGTTCGAATCCCCGCGACGGGGTGAGCTCCCGTTGCTCGGTCCCAGCTCCTGCCAACCTAGCAGTTCGAAAGCACATCAAAGTGCAAGTAGATAAATGGGTACCACTCTGCCGGAAAGGCAAACAGCATTTCCGTGCACTGCTCTGGTTTTGCCACATGACCCAGAAAAACTGTCCACGGACAAACGCCGGCTCCCTCGGCCTGTAAAGCAAGATGAGCGCCACAACCCCAGAGTCGTCTGCAACTGGACTTAACAGTCAGGGGTCCTTTACCTTTATAACAAAAACCAGCATGTAAGGAAGAATTCTAGCCAAGTCCCTTTCCTCACTTGCTAGTTTTCTATTTTCAAGACATATTTTTTTAAAAGCAGTGGAGTGTTTTATCATGTGAGCCTCTATCTGTGGTAAACGTCAGCCTCCGATTTATCACCTTTGTTTAGCCCCCTTCAGGTGTTCCATATAGTGGGAAATACAAACATGGGAGGAGGTTGGTGGAAAATGTGTGTGCTAGTTTTTCAGCTGTTTTGGACTACAGTTCCCATCATCCCTGAACACTGGTTCTGCTAGCTAGGAATGATGGGAGTTGTAGTCCAACAAACAGCTGAAAAACCCAAGTCTGGGAAACCCTGATTTAAATGGATGGGATTTAATACATCCTGCCCTAGGAAATGCCTTCCCAAACCTTTTCTCCAACCTAACAAGAATAAATGTGCTCTTCTTTCTTGACCACTGACCCAAAGTTCTGATTAATGTTGTTTTAAGTTATTTCCAATGTCTTTCTTAATTAATAGATAGCTATTGACCTATTGAGCGGAGCTCTCTTGACACCTCTTCTTCATTTATTTATTGGGGTGGAGGAGGAGTATAGGCTTTAATTCACTGAAACTTGCTTGCACAAAAGCAAGCAAATCACTAACTTGCCATGGGTAGCAATGTGGGAAATGAAATGTTTAAACCAATGTGGGAAATGACATGTTTCTAGACTTAAAATCAATTAGAAACAGTATCTTAAAGGCCTGAAGTGGAACACAAGTGTTTACCATAGTTAGGTATCACAGTAAACCTTGGTTTAGAGAATGAAGCTGTGGTGTGTATATGAATGCACAAGCCTGTGGCCTCTTTAGGAGCATCTAAGCCCGGGTTGCAAAACTTGTGGCCCTCCAAAAATAATCGTATTTACAACTCCCAACATCAGCGCTGACAACATTCTGACTGGGGCTGATCGGAATTGAAGCTGACAGCTTCTGGAGGGCCAGAGGTTACCCCACGCCAAAGATTCTCTCTCACACACAAACACCAACACTCCTCCCTGTGGTTTGGAGGGTGATCTGAAGAGAGCCACTTTGTTTCTTAGTCCTAAAGAAAAGGATGATGGTCTAGTAACTGGGTGGAAACAATAATACAGTGAGGGCTTTAAGAGGAATGGCTTTGTCAATAATAATAATAATAATAACAATAATAATAAAATTTTATTTATATCCCGCCCTCCCCAGCCGAATCCAGGCTCAGGGCGGCTAACAACAATAAAATAAGACAACATTTTAAAATCATTTCATTAAAAAATTACTTCAAATCAAATTGATGGCAACCATTGGGTAGAGTTCTGAGAAGATTGCCAAAGGAGGGAGTCAGGCTGTGCCCTGGCCAAAGGCCTGGTGGAACAGCTCTGTCTTGCAGGCCCTGCGGAAAGATGTCTAGTCCCGCAGGGCCCTAGTCTCTTGTGACAGAGCGTTCCACCAGATCGGAGCCACGGCCGAAAAAGCCCTGGCTCTGGTTGAGGCCAGCCTAACCTCTCTGTGGCCTGGGACCTCCAAGATGTTTTTGTTTGCAGATTGTAAGTTCCTCTGTGGGACATACCAGGAGAGGCGGTCCCGTAGGTACGAGGGTCCTAGGCCGTACAGGGCTTTAAAGGTTAAAACCAGCACCTTAAACCTGATCCTGTACTCCACTGGGAGCCAGTGCAGCTGGTATAGCACCAGAACTGCCAAAGATTGCAGTCTTGCCTGGGAGTTAGTCTAAGTATCCTGTTTTACAAAGGGTGATCAGTCCAGTCAAAGACTAGTTTAAAGAACCATAAGAAGGGAAAGCAGAGACCACCACCTTGCAGCTGTCCATCAACAGCAACATCTCTAGTCGGTACAAATGCTGCCTGGTGTTTTGCCCGCTATGGTGAAATGTATTGTATTTCTAAGGGATGCTGGTGGCACTGTGGTCTAAACCACAGAGCCTAGGGCTTGCCAATCAGAAGGTCAGAGGTTCGAATCCCTGCAACGAGGTGAGCTCCTGTTGCTCAGTCCCTGCTCCTGCCAACCTAGCAGTTTGAAAGCACACCAGTGCAAGTAGATAAATAGGTACTGCTCCGGCGGGAAGGTAAACGACGTTTCCGTGCGCTGCTCTGGTTCACCAGAAGCGGCTTAGTCATGCTGGCCACATGACCTGGAAGCTGTACGCCGGCTCCCTCGGCCAGTAAAGCAAGATGAGCGCCGCAACCCCAGAGTCGTCCGCGACTGGACCTTATGATCAGGGGTACCTTTACCTTTTATTGTATTTCTAATTAAGTTAAAACAATTATTTCCAAGTTTGCACATATACCAGTATACTTAAGTTGCCATGTGCACCTTTTGTGCAGATTTGTGTGCTCTTTTGTCATAGCTGTCAACTTTCAGAATTGAAAATAAGGGATCAGCAGCCTCGAAAATAAGGGATCAGCAGCCTCACCTGTGCCGGGGACAGTCTACGGGATATCTAACAATCCGGGATAGCAGCAGGAAGTAGCAGGAAACGGTGCTGGAATAAGGGAATTTCCCGCAAAAAAAAGGGAAGGTTGACAGCTATGCTCTTTTGTCCTCTCTTTTGGCAATACATTTTGGACAATGCACAACTGACCACCCTATGAGAAGACATACATAGGATTGCACATTGCAATTGGACTCCTGGTAGCCCCCTACCCCTAACCAAAAC
The DNA here is from genome assembly GCF_964106645.2 of Podarcis pityusensis. NCBI lineage: Eukaryota > Metazoa > Chordata > Lepidosauria > Squamata > Lacertidae > Podarcis > Podarcis pityusensis. The sequence continues at coordinate 39,604 of NW_028293326.1, forward strand.
TATTCCAACAACAACAAAAATGCATAGCCTACGCATTCGCAACAAAGTAAATATGTACAGGGCAAAAGCTGATTGCATTCATGCATCTCCACAAGGTCTAGGTCATACTATTTTTATATTTAATATATCAAGTGCTATAAACAAATCTCAGCAGAACCGCAATAGACTGCAGGTGCTGCAAGCTATTCTGCCCATGGCTTTGCGCCAAGAGAAGAGGTTTGTTTTGCTGACACATGGACCTTCTTTATTTAGGTCCACCCCCTCCCCCCAATTAACTGCTGCTAAAATAAAGTTCTCTAACCTAGACCATGTTCTGTTTATTGCACATTCATCTGATCCCTTTTGACTTTCTTCCAACTAGCATACATGAGTTAGTTTGTTTTCAATATTTGATCTATTTCACCCATGGATGCAGCATTTTTAATAGTACCAGCAAATTTGTGCTCGACTGGTATTTGTCCAAGCAAATGGTATTGCCGCTTCTGCAATTGCTGAGAAGTCCCAGGACTCAGCTACACAGCTGCAAAGAAAATGTTTTAAATTTGTTGTAAGGTGAAATATACAAATGTGACACTAGATGGCGAGAGTGAGCTATGCAAAATTCAATGTATTTTTCAAAAAAAAAAATTAAAAAGCATTTTCACAGCATTTTTCATATATGTGCATATTCCACCCCAATGATGTATATAGAGTTTGCTTTCTGCTGGATGAGAGCTCTCTAGATACTGAATGTGGCAGTTCCCACAGAATCAAAAAAAGCTACAAATTATGGGTTAAACCACAGAGCCTAGGACTTGCCGATCAGAAGGTCGGCGGTTCGAATCCCCACGACGGGGTGAGCTCCCGCTGCTCAGTCCCTGCTCCTGCCAACCTAGCAGTTCGAAAGCACGTCAAAGTGCAAGTAGATAAATAGGTACCGCTCCGGCGGGAAGGTAAACGGCGTTTCCGTGCGCTGCTCTGGTTCGCTAGAAGCGGCTTAGTCACTTGGCTACATGGCCACATGACCCGGAAGCTGTACGCCGACTCCCTTGGCCAATAAAGCGAGATGAGTGCCGCAACCCCAGAGTCGGTCACGACTGGACCTAATGGTCAGGGGTCCCTTTACCTTTATGGTTTCCAAACCCAGTTTGGAAAGAAGTACAAACCATCATTTGCTAATTTGAATGTGAGTGGGGGTTCCGCATGAGTCGGCAGAGCACATATAAGGGCACCCCACTCTGTTACACCCCATTACACCATGCCCCCTTCCACCCTTGTTGCAGCCCATGGATCAGCGATCACACATCCATTAGACATGCCTAAAATGGTTGCCACCTATACAGTGGTACCTCGGGTTACATGCGCTTCAGGTTACAGACGCATCAGGTTACAGACTCCGCTAACCCAGAAATAGTACCTCAGGTTAAGAACTTTGCTTCAGGATGAGAACAGAAATCGTGCTCTGGTGGCACGCGGCAGCAGTAGGCCCCAATTAGCTAAAGTGGTACCTCAGGTTAAGTACAGTTTCAGGTTAAGAACGGACCTCCAGAATGAATTAAGTTCTTAACCCGAGGTACCACTGTAATGGCAAATATTTTTCTCGAACCAGAAACTGAGCACACAACTGTAGGAGAGAGAAATGTTGGAGGGGATGGAATAGGAAGTCCCTATTTTCATCGGAGAAATGTTTTGCCGCTTGGCCATGTGCAAGAACCGGCCTTGAAACTTTCCTGAGAACGAAATATCCATCTATTCTAGACGAATCTGAAACGGCACCGCTGGCAGACAGCTGCATCTTGCTTACATGGTCTGAGCCTCTCCCTCCGCTTACGCCTGTTTTACAAATGTGTTTGGTTATTTATCGCCACATTTTCTTCACCCGGTTTGCAAATTGACTACTGCTGCTCTGCTAATTGTTCGAGTAATTTAGTGAGTACCGACATTAAATTTAGTGCCTTGTAATTCTTCCCTCTCCTGACAAGTTCTCCACCATTTTATGCTTTGAAATTATTTCTGCACTTTCATTTCCCTGCATTAGTACTACACAGTGCGGTTCTATGCGTGTGTGCTCAGATGTAGGTGCCTATAAACAGGGAGGGGCAGAATTCAAGGCTGCAAGGTCTACTTTGCTTTTCCTAGGAGCCTCAAGATGCATCAATCAGCGTCTGAGGTAAAAGGCATACACTTGGAAGAATTGTGAGCTCAGTGACTTGTTTCGAGTACCAGAAATAAAAGGTCTCTCTCTCTCTCTCTCTCTCTCACACACACACACACACACACACACACACACATCATAGCTGTCAACTTGCAGATTTGAAAATAAGGGACCAGCAGCCTTGAAAATAAGGGACCACCAGCCAAAATAAGGATTTTTAGTCAACCAGTTAAAAAGGGACCAGGTAATTTTGGAGAGCAGCGCCGGTTTTTAGCCCTTCGTTTCCAGAGGTTGCTGTTCAAGACACCAGCCGATGAAACACTGCAATTAAATAACTACAAGCAGCAACCACTTTTCGCGCAAAACAAAGTCGAAGCTACGAAGATGCTGCTGCAGTTCTGTATCTTTTCTCTCGTGCTCCATCTGCAGGTCTCAGTTCCATCAGGTGGGGCGGGAGAAAGCGGGGGGGGGGGGGGAATAGCGCCCGAAATAAACCTGCAGATCAGATCATCTATGCTAGTCTCCCACTACAAATCTATGGAGACGCGCTTGCGGTCCTTCCCTTGTAGCCCTTGGAACACCTGCCCGTGCCTCCTCCTCCTCCTCCTCTTTCCTCCTCTCTCTGAACTGCTTTCTCTATGGTTGCCCTCGCTCTCCTCTCAAGCAATTCATAGGCTGCTCCAGGCTGCCCATCTCATCCAGGTCCTTCAGCGGTGCAGCCGCAGTACGGCCTAGCGGGAGCGGCGGTGACAGGGAGAGGGGAGGCCCCAGGCAGAGACGCTCAGTTCAGCAGCCGTGAGAAGGATGGCAGCGAAAGGGCCCGAGGCTCCCGCCAGCCCCGGTGGGGAGGGGCTCCCAGGGGCCGAGGCTGGTGAGAGGAGGCCGGAGGGGGGTGGGCTGGGCAGCCAAGCAACACAGTTGGAGCCTCCCTCCTCCCTGGCCGGCAGGGAGAGGAGCTGCTTCCTTTGAAACCTGGGAAATTTAAGGGACATCCATCAATAAGGGACAGCAGCGGGACACTGCGCTGGGATAAGGGACTGTCCCTCCAAATAAGGGACGCTTGACAGCTATGGCACACATACACAAACACACAAACACCATCTTTCTTCATTTCAGCAATACAAAGGGAGGAGGATTTTGTTGGTATTATTAAGCAATTGGGAGACAAAGATCATTGGCAACATGCTACAAATCCCCTAGAGACCTACTAGCAGATACCAATCTATCTTCTGACCACCTCCAATTTACAGAATTGCAACCTTAATGTGTTCCAACGCTACACCTCTCTTTAAGAAAATATTGCAAGGCTTAAGTGATGTCTTCTTCAGAAATTCAGAAAGAAAGCACAAGAAATTTAGGAGGCAGAAAACAAGAGTACAATGGTACCTTGGTTCCCAAACGCCTTGGTTCCCAAACGCCTTGGTTCCCAAACACCGAAAACCCAGAACTAAGTGTTCCAGCTTTCAAACATTTTTCAGAAGCCGAATGTCCGATGCAGCTGTCGGCTATTGTTTCCAGGGCGCCTGCACCAATCAGAAGCTGCGCCTTGGTTTTCGAACATTCCGGAAGTCAAACTGACTTCCTGAACTGATTAAGTTTGGCGCTTTTGTTCTTGCTATTTATTTTGCGTTTTTGTTTTTGAGTTAATTTTTGTTTTCAGTTAATTTGTTCTTGTGGCTGTGTGGAACCCAGTTCAGCTACCGACTGACTGATTGTGTGACTGCGGAAATGGATAAAAGCTCCTCCATCCAAACAATGACTATCATCAGTGCAGGTAGGTAAGAAAAAAAAATTAATTGTAATTTTTATCATCTACAATATTGTCTTATTTATTTTATAGTACAGTGCATTGATTATTGCTTTCATTTTATGGATCAACGGTCTCATTAGAGAGTAAAAATCATGTTAATTTGCTGTTTTAGGAGCTGTTTTTAAAAGTCTAGAATGGATTAATCCGTTTTGCATTACTTTCTGTGGGAAAGTGCGCCTTGGTTTTGGAATGGACTTCCAGAACGGATTAAGTTTGAGAACCAAGGTACCACTGTACTTCAGATACCCCGCTCTGCCCTGCTCCACCAACCACTATTGCTTATACAAAGTAAAGACCAATTGTCTATATCAGGGGTCAGCAAACTTACCGCACCTCGGGCCGGTGTCTCCAGTGCCGATCGCGCAGCAGGCTGGAGGGCAGGGAAGCGCGTGCCCATAAGCGTGCACACACGCTAGTTCCGGTGCACTTCCGGGTCGGAGGAGCACCGGAAATACAGTGGTACCTCTAGATGCGAACGGGATCTGTTCTGGAGAACCGTTCACATCTAGAAGCAAACGTAACCCGTGTCCACGCATCTGCGGGTCAGGTTTCGGCGCTTCTGCGCATGCGCGTGACATTATTTTGAGCGTCTGCGCATGCGCAAGCGGCGAAAGCCGGAAGTAACACACTCTGCTACTTCCGGGTTGCTGCAGAGCGCAACTCGAACGTGCTCATCCCGAAGCACATTCAACCCAAGGTATGACTGTAGCTTGTGTACATGTGCACAGGTCTCCTCCGACCCAGATGTGCACTGGAAATAACGCTTGCGCATGCACAAATAAAGCTTGTGCATGCGCACAAGCTATTTCCAGTGCTCCTCCGACCTGGAAGTGGGCAGCCGCGCAGCGCTGGTAAGAGCGGGCGGCGGCAGCGGGCGGTAGATCACCGCGGGCTGGATAAACGAGTCCCTCGGGCCTTATCCGGCCCACGGGCCTTAGTTTGGGGCATAGCTGTCAACTTACAGATTTGAAAATAAGGGACCAGCAGCCTCGAAAATAAGGGATCAGCAGCCAAAATAAGGGATTTTGCTTAGCTTATACAGAAATCCACCACTGATAGAGCCATGCTGCTTTGGCTGCCACTGACTGTGTTTTGCAGGGGGTTGGACTAGATGATCCTAAGGATCTACAACTCCAACCAAAGAAGAGTGGCAGACAAAACTGATGAACGACGTCAAGATGGCAAAGCTTACAGGCAGAATTAGCAACCAGGAAGAGGACCTCTTTAATAAAGAATGGGGAAAGTTTATAATTTAGTTGAAAAGCTATTGGAAAGAGTTACATACATTGGTAGGATTGACAGAAAACTTGTAGGAAACATTTGAACTATGGATGGACAAATGATTTATAAAAATAGAGTTATGAAAGGGATGCAGAGGGTGAAATCATTACATTAAGATGCTGCACTAGTTGGAGGGGATGCTAAGCAGCACGTCGGGGCTGCCGTCGTCCTGGCGCGAGGAGTTCCATCGGCCCTTCCCCGCCCGAGAGAGAGGGAGGGAGGGAGAGAGACTCTCGCCCACGCCATCCGCGAGCCCGGCATGAGGTGGTTGCCGCGGCCACTGAAGCACCGCTCTTCTGCGTCCCTCCCCATCTGCTCCTCTTCCTCCTCCCTCAGGCCACCTCCTCAGCCGCCGCCGCCTCCGGCTTCTCCTGGCAGCGCGGCGGAAGTCTCGCAAGAGAGGGGCTGCCTGCCCGCCTGCCGCCACCCGTCTCCTCACAACGCGCCCCTGAGGGGGAAAAGGGAGAGACGGAGACACGGCAGCTCGTGCGCTCTCTCTCGCGCGCTCTCTCGAGGCAAAGGACCCCGAGCCGCTGCTTCCCTCCCGAGCCGGGCGAGCATGAAACCCGGGAAATTTAAGGGACATCATCAATAAGGGACAGCAGCGGGACACGGCGCTGGGATAAGGGAGTTTCCCGCCAAATAAGGGACGGTTGACAGCTATGGTTTGAGGACCCCTGGTCTATATCCTATAACAGAGAATCTGTTGTTTTGAGGGCAGGATTCCTGCATTGAGGGGGGTTGGACTAGATGACCCGCGGGGTCCCTTCAACTACAATTCTATGATTTTTTCATTACCAGCAGTTCTCTAGGGTTTCAATCAAGAATCCTTTCCATCTGCAGATGCCAGGGACTGAACTGGGAATTCTCTGCATTTCCGTCTACTACTGAGCTATGGCCAAATGAACAACTTAATGTCAGCGCTCCAGCAACCTTTTCAAAGAACCATGTGATATGTTTATTACCAAAGATAACATTGCATTATATTAGATGACTATAGGCAAGAAATACGGGTGTGGTTTTTTTTTCTCAGGTATTCAGAATGTGTTCTTAACTACATCCGAAATTACACATGAAACAAATTTACAGAGTCTTTAACACCAATGTTAATGAAAAAGGGTGTTATGGAAAGATCAGATCTGCGGGGAAAATAGGTAACCTTTCAAATTAGTATTCCCCAAAGCACAATTAATCTCGATTTAATAGGATTGTTAATGTATGTTATTTGAATACTGATTATTAAACATTCTCCAATGATTAAAAACTATAATAGAGCTGTTACTAGAAAATGGATATGAACCTTTGTTGTGGCTTTGAATACTCTACAAATATGTATTAATGTGCAGCTGGTATTTATTTAATTTGTAGTGGTATTTAATTAACATGCAATAACTTTTTATGAAGTCTAAATTAAATACTGTACTTGCAAAAGCCTAAAGATAAGTCTACAGAAAATGCAAAGCAGAGCAGACATTGATTCAATACTACCATATTGCGAAAGAAGTTGTTCACGGATGCAAAAATCTAGACTTGTCTAAAACAGCAATAGAATTTTGCATTGTGAATAATATCCAACTAAGTCAGAGTCAGAGTAGGCCCATTCAAATCAGCAGGTCTACTCAGGGCTGTATCTAACTAAGCTGTACTCAGAGTATGGTTTAGTTGGACATAATCCTATTTAAAATTCATACGTTGCAAATGAGGAAGAAAAGTTGTAATGAAAATCTGAATACAACTGAATACAACGTCACCATGTTTTAGAACAACTACACTGTTTTCTTTCCACCAATGATAAGAATACAATGAGAAATTAATTCTATTCCATCAAAAATCTGGATTAATTTTGGGGGTTGCGGGTGGCTAGATGAAAACAGCTCTAGGTTTCAGCTGATGAAAAAGGAATATAGACTCCTCTGACCATGCGTACAGTGATAGCATGTAACTAGTAAATAAACAAAAAACATAGATAGCTAGTAAACAAAAAGCATTGCTCATGTCCTCTCCCTTTCAAAATAAACTCCTGCTGGGTGGGCAAAACAACAGTTGCAAAGTCTGTGTAGTATGAAATGGGGAAATATGTTAATTGCAAACAATAATTAAGGCATTACAATGAAGCACTCTTCAAAATCCCCTCTGCATCGGCCCCATGCTGCTAATTTAGAATGAAGACCGCTTTACAAGGTGGAACTAAATTTAACAAGCAATGCCTGGCTGTTGCTAAAAACTGCCACCCTGCATGTCTTCCTCCTCTGTAATTTCTAGCAGGCGCATGTGATGTGATAACTGCTGAAACTGGCGCACGTGTGAACAGTGGCCAATGAAGTGGAGTGAGGAATAACCAAACATGGTGATTTCCTGCCACACATTTTGCTTATCCAATTCCAGATCGTAGATGCTGTAGATCGTAGAAGCTGAAAAACATCTTCATGTATGCGACAACGGCCACGAGAGTTTTAATAGCACAAGGATGGAAGACTGAAGAAACCCCAACTAAAGAATCATGGCAAGAAAAATTGATGGACTATGCAGAACTGGCAAAACTGACATACAAGCTACGGGACAAGGATAACTGTGACTTTAAAGATGAATGGGAAGCCTTTACGAAGTATTTGAAGATACAACAAAGTGAACTGGACTCCTTGGCTGGTTTTGAATAAACATTCACAAACTTTTTATTGATAATAATCAGCTAAATAGTTTGAGGATCTATACAACTGTGTAACATGCAGAAAACAGCATTTTTAGAGAAATCAAAGACTGGAACTGAGGGAAGTCGGGGGGTGGGGGGGTTCTGTGGGGGGAGGGAGGGGAGGGAGGAAAAATGGGGGGAAATAAGGATGATATGTTTCTGGATAAAATGTTTTGTTTTAATTTTGAATAAAAAAGTAATTTAAAAAAAAAAAAAACAGATCGTAGATGCTGAACCCGTGTTCCTCCAGAACACCATTGTTTCGTTTGTTTGTGTGTTGCCTTTGCATTTATATCCCACCCTTACCTCCAAGAAACAAAGTGGCATACATGGTTCTCCCCTCCCTCCTCATTTAATCCTCACAACCCTGTGAGGTAGGCTAGGCTGAGAGGCAGTGACTGGCCCCGGGACACCCAGTGAGCTTCATGGCCTCGGTCCGGTATACCTGAAGGAGCCTCTCCACTCCCATCGTTCTGCCTGGACACTGAGGTCCAGTGCCGAGGGCCTTCTGGCAGTTCCCTCGCTGCGAAAAGCCAAGTTACAGGGAACCAGGCAGAGGGCCTTCTCGGTAGTGGCACCCGCCCTGTGGAACACCCTGCCACCAGATGTCAAAGAAGAAAACAACTACCAAACTTTTAGAAGACATCTGAAGGCAGCCCTGTTTAGGGAAGCTTTTAATGTTTAATAGGTTATTGTATTTTAGTGTTCTGTTGGAAGCCGCTCAGAGTGGCTGGGGAAACCCAGCCAGATGGGCAGGGTATAAATAATAAATTATTATTATTATTATTATTATTATTATTATTATTATTACTATTATTATGGCTGGGTGGGGATTTGAGCACAGGAGTGGTGGTAGGTGCCTTTGCCGTCCCACTGATGTCACTTGGTGTAATCTGAATGCACGGTTGTATAGCTTAGTCTACACCCACATCATACATTTGTAACACTATGTCAGGAATGAGCCAGCTCCAAGCGAAGGTTTGCAGCCAACTGCAGAAAGCAGCCAGGAACAGAGAGGCTGCTTAGATTTTAATAAGGCAGGGGAGAGCCGACAGCTGCAGACTTCGGCTCTTTCTGACCTTGAACAGCAGGCTGTGAATGCAGTAGCTGAGAGCAGGCTGCTAGACTGGAAGCAAAACAAGAGACGGAAGGGTCGTAAGTTCAATATCTTCTGCCCACATTGGAAGAAGTCTTCAGAAGGGTCATCTTGAGTGATGATGCCAGAGGCTTGTTAGAGCCGTCCGGAGCTAGCTGTTTGTTTTTGCAACAAATCCTCCTTTTTAATTACCTACGCTTGCTGTGTTTTCAAGCTGGAAACCTGGACTCCTGACACACTATTATACCACTTTAACAGTCATGCCTTCTCCCAAAGGATCCTGGGAGCTGTAGCTTGCTAAGGGTGCTGGGAGTTGTTAGGTGGTCCCTATCCCTGTCAGAGAGCTACAATTTCTAGAGTTCCCTGGGAAGAGCCCACTAGTTAGCTCACCTGGTTAAAGGGTGGTGCTGATAATACCAAGGCTGCAGGTTCGATCCCTGTATGGGACACCTGCATATTCTTGCAGTGCAGGGAAGTTGGACTTAGATGACCCTCAGGGTCCAGTTCAACTCTACCATTCTATGATTCCATGTTCTAAGAGGGAATATAGAGGGAAGTGTAGCTCAGCGAGGGGGGTAGGGGGTCTCCTAACAAATCCTAGCACCCTCGAAAAATCTACCCTTCCCAGAATTCTTTGGGGTGAAGCCATGACTGTTAAAAAGGTAAAGGGACCCCTGACCATTAGGTCCAGTCGTGACTGACTCTGGGGTTTCAGTGCTCATCTCGCTTTATTGGCTGAGGGAGCCGGCGTACAGCTTCCGGGTCATGTGGCCAGCATGACTAAGCCGCTTCTGGCGAACCAGAGCAGCGCACGGAAACGCCGTTTACCTTCCCGCCGGAGTGGTACCTATTTATCTACTTGCACTTTGACGTGCTTTCAAACTGCAAGGTAGGCAGGAGCAGGGACCGAGCAACGGGAGCTCACCCCATCGCGGGGATTCGAACCACCGACCTTCTGATCGGCAAGTCCTAGGCTCTGTGGTTTAACCCACAGCACCACCCACGTCCCTTATAAAGTGGTAAAATGCAGAATGTGACCTTAGTCAGATATTACCCCTTTTTTAAAAAAAAGATAAAGGGGCTTGTGCCTTTGACATGCATATTTAAAACATGGGTCCATTTAATTGTTAATAAAGCAGTTTCCTGATGTAACTAATGACCTTGCTGGAGGCACAGATAAAAAAAAAAAAGGTAAGCAACCCCTGACAGTTAAGTCCAGTCGCAAACGACTCTGGGGTTGCAGCGCTCATCTTGCTTTACTGGCCGAGGGAGCCGGCGTTTGTCCGCAGACAGTTTTTCCGGGTCATGTGGCCAGCATGACTAAGCCGCTTCTGGCAAAACCAGAGCAGCGCACAGAAACACCGTTTACCTTCCCGCTGGAGCAGTACCTATTTATCTATTTGCACTGGTGTGCTTTCAAACTGCTAGGTTGGCAGGAGCAGGGACTGAGCAACGGGAGGTCACCCTGTCGCGGGGATTCGAACCGCCAACCTTCTGATCGGCCAGCTCAAGAGGCTCAGTGGTTTAGACCACAGCATCACCCGTGTCCCCGGAGACAGAGATAGTCCTGAGGAAAAGCCTGGAAGCTGAGGGAGCTTCCTGGTCCTCACACAGAACAGACCCCATGTAACATGCAAGGTTAGCAAAGCACATAGCGGACCTTCCTCGACCTTAATAAAGGTATTATTACTTTCCCTGTGAATTTAGTTCTAAAGTATCAATGTGCCTGCCTCTCTTCAGCCAAATTATGATACGATTAATAGACTATTTCATATTGGGGATATAGAGTGTATTAGCCATTAGGTTCCTTAGAAATGCTCTCTTTCAAATGCCTTTTTCACTCCACAATGCAAATGTTCCTCTACCTAGCAAAACCTAATCAACAAGCACAGTGAATACAATTTTCTTATTCTTCAGTGATAAGCAAAAACTCTGATGTATTAGTAGCTGGTAGGCTCTCCCCCTTTTCCTTCATAAAACTGACTGTAAGAAAATAGCATTTATTGTGGCTACTGTTTGCGTTAAGACTAATAAAGAAAATGCACTTTGTTTCCATTTTATTTAACAGTTATGTTTATTACTTTCCTCACACCGGGAGATAAGTACACAGACATCATGTTACTTCACCCCACTGATAAATGGACCAATTTGCATTTTTCGGGAGGGGGGAGGCTCAAAATGGCAGTTGCAGTGTATAAAACATATACATTTACTATAATTGCCACACATTTTATCTGAGCAAATGTAAATTCGGAGATTCTATAAAAGGCATCTCTTTTCATGCTGAATGTATTGTTCTGTAGTTTGTACAGATAGGCAGGCATTTAAGCAATTGCAATAAAATTTAAAATTGTGGTTCCCTAAAGTGCAATCTTTCTAAATAACTTTCCTTTTAAAAGAAAACAGAGATAAGGCACAATTCTCCTCATTTCCCTGTCATTTTTCAGAATAGTTACAGACTAATTATGATTTAGGATTAGAGACGGCATCGTTCCTGCGTAGTCAATTTATATATATTTAGTTCACATTTTTCTCACCAACTGCTCTTGAGAGTCCTCTATGGTTTTTTAGCTTGCCAAGGCAAAAGACGTCTGCAGTATGGGACTAGCACAGTTTCTCAAACTTGCTGAAATCCCTCCATTACCTTCTCTGGTACCACCCCCTACAGCACTACTTTTGTTTGGGAGGGGGCTATGAATATTGGAGCACTCAATATACGCCATGATGTAGAGGAAATCATGAGGGAATGAGCCCTGTGTTCAAATGCTTCTCCTTCCCTTCTCACATGCATCCTAATCCGCTCCTTCCCTGTTTGAACAAACCAGGCTTTGCATTGCACCAGCAGTGTTCATCCAGTTATGGTGCAAGACAATTGATGGGGATAGCAATCTGTGTATCTGGGTAAATGGACATGAGATTATTTTGATATGAAAAGTCTTGTCTTCCCTAACACCCAATCCCTGTCAGGAGTTCAGCCTACACTCGAGTAGGACCCTGGCAGAGACACATACCTGACAGGCATTTTTTTCTCCCTCCTGGTCAATCGTTCAGGAGCTTCAAAAGCTTTCTTCAGCCCAAACATCACAGCGACCGATGCCAACCGACACCGGCACACTTAGGGATCCGCAGAGTTTGCACAACTTGCATAACAGACCCCAGCAACTCAGCATTTTGGCTAATCTGCTTTATTTACATATAAACACACATGGAGCGCTGCAACATGGCTCCCTCTCTCTCCAGCATCAGACAGCAAAGAGAAAAAGAACAAAGGACAATAGTCCCACTTCACGGAACATAGGAACACAAACATCCTGTCTCCGTCACTTCCCACTCTGTGGAGCTAAAACATACACCGTCATGTGATAGACAAAAATCCCATGACTGCAATCATGGAGCAGGAATTCTAACAATCGCATCCCTACTTGGATGCTTGGGGACATGCACTAAACGGACAAGAATACAACTTCCTCTTACTGGGTCAGAACAATGAAAGAATTCACAGCTGCGGCTTATTTTCCGGCAGTATCAACACAGGCATCTTTCAATCCCTCATCCTACCCTAGGTGGGGATCTTCGGTTCTGCACACTAACCACTGGGGGTAAGCCAGAGGTTGCAGAATGATATGGAAAGAGGTAGTAATCCCTAGTGGGGGCTCAAAGCTATCCAACTTCCAGGGGCAGTCCATTGGTGCAACCCAATCTAGCTGTAATTTGAGATCCGTTCTGGATCTTTATAAGGTCAGCTGTTTAGATTGGCCTTGTCTGTCTTGCCCCACCTTCTCCTGTTGCAGCATTTAACCCCACCTCACCCGTTTTCCCTTCTGCCACCCTTCCTTCATCTCAGACTCATGGCAAAATCCTGTCTCCTCGGAAGGAAGCCCTACTGAATTCCATAGGGCTTACTCCCAGACAAGCCGGGTTACAAAGTCACCTTCCTACATCCCATTCTCAGCCTCCATGGTTTTGACAAAGGAGCAATGGGGACTCCCGCTGCCACCACACGATTTCTGTTCTCATCCTGAAGCAAAGTTGTTAACCCGAGGTACTATTTCTGGGTTAGCGGAGTCTGTAACCTGAAGCGTCTGTAACCCGAGGTACCACTGTATTGATATCGCCCAGACCTAAATGTCAGGATAGGTTACCCTGGAAACTGAGAAATTCCTTCCAGCCTTTGGAATGTAACACCCATTAAGGCTACAGTACCTTTGAAGGTGACACGAAAACTACAATTAATCCAGAATGCAGCAGCTAGACTGGTGACGCCGTGACCACATAACACCGGTCCTGAAAGACCTGCATTTGCTCCCAGTATGTTTCTGAGCACAATTCAAAGTGTTGGTGCTGACCTTTAAAGCCCTAAATGGCCTTGGCCCAGTATACCTGAAGGAGCGTCTCCACTCCCATCGTTCAGCTCGGACACTGAGGTTCAGCTCTGAGGGCCTTCTGGCGGTTCCCTCACTGCGAGAAGTGAGGTTACAGGGAACCAGGCAGAGGGTCTTCTTGGTAGTGGAACGCCCTCCCATCAGATGTTAAGGAAATAAACAACTATCTGACTTTTAGAAGACATCTGAATGCAACCCTGTTTAGGGAAGTTTTTAATATTTGATGTTCTATTGTGTTTTTCATATTCTGCTGGGAGCCGCCCAGAGTGGCTGGGGAAACCCAGTCAGATGGGCACGGCATAAATAACAAAATGTTGTTATTATATTATTATTATTATTATTTGAAAGATGACACCCTCCAGCAAAGGGAGGAAAGAAAGAACTTGAAACAGCTTGAATTTTCGTGGCAGAGAGAGCTGTAAGTTGGTTGGAACTGAAGCGTCATCAAGGCACAGTTCCTCTCTCTGGAGAGCTGAAGGCAAAACTATCACCTGTAGTGCCTGCCTAAATAAGAGTATCTGAAAGGCGAGAGGGGGGATGTGCTTGGCGCCATCATTATCAACTTTAGGTGCAAACAAAGACCTTCCTGTTTACCCTGCCATTGGGCTCTAAATTGGGGTCATGCGATCCACGGATACCCTATCCAGTATTGGAAATTCATCTTTTGGCAGGGTGCAGTAGAAGTTGTCCTTTTAATGTTATTCTCATAAAGCCTCTACTGCTCTGTTCTCCAAAGGAAACCAAATCTGGTTTCCCTGGAACTTCCCACAGCTCAGCAAAGTGGGGAATGCAAAACCATGTATTGTTTATTTATTAAATGCCTTAACAACTTAGGAGAGCCAGCCGCTGGATAACAGTAAAATAAAATGAGGCTCGTTGCTGACTTAACTTGAGATCCCACCTACAGGCACTGGTGAAGTCCTTTTAATTACACACATAACTTATAACTTGAAGAGCAGGCTGCAGTCCAAGCAATCATCCCCTAATTGTGTCTTCTAGCCTGCAGTAAAATAAGCAAAGACAAACTCTGCAATATTGTGCAATAATGTTCCCAGGCTATAGCTAATTTCACATATAGGAATCTCTTCCACAAGGCTTGCACATGGGTGCGGAGCATTTGTTAAAACATTCCAAAGCGCAGAACTGCCACTTATAGTGGGAGGAGTGCTGGGAATTACCCTGCTCTTTGGCTTTCTGCCTTTGGTGCTGGTGCTTCCCTCCCTTGCTCTCGCCACCGTCTATCAAAAACTTCACTCTTGTGGCCTATCCCCACAACACCTACTCACTATGGCCCCTACTAAAGCAAACACTCTAATTGGTCAATGTCTAAAAGATATCGAGCATCAGAATAAACTGGCCACTATAAGGAAATTCTGCCCTTGGTATGTTCATTTTCCACCTCTCCATTTTGATTCTCTGGCCCTATATCTGCAGAAACTTATTATCCCAAAATAGAGTGGTACCTCGGGTTACATACGCTTCAGGTTACATACGCTTCAGGTTACAGACTCCACTAACCCAGAGATAGTGCTTCAGGTTAAGAACTTTGCTTCAGGATGAGAACAGAAATCGTGCTCCGGCGGCGCGGAAGCAGGAGGAGGCCGCATTAGCTAAAGTGGTGCTTCAGGTTAAGAACAGTTTCAGGTTAAGTACGGACCTCCGGAACGAATTAAGTACTTAGCCTGAGGTACCACTGTACAGACATGCTTTTACACTTGCAAGACTGGATGTTTTGCCACCTGCGGTACTTGAGGGTCGATTCCAAAAGATCCCACCTGAGAAACGTCTTTGCACCTGTGGAGATGGTAGCACCGAAACAGCGGCACACGTCCTTCTGTCTTGTACTCTCTACAAAGACCTGAGGAACGAGATCATCACCCCACTCGTACTAACCACCCCAGGGCGCTCAACCACTGCCACAATGTCCTTTCTTCTATCAGATCAAAATGAGCAGATAACAGCAAAGGTTGCTAGGTTTATAGCTGGGGCAATCAGAATAAGGGCCACTAACTGACTGCTGATTCAGGACTTTAAATTGTGCTCTTATATCAAATTTCCTTTTCTGCGTATACTGTAATGTTTTCTGTTGCTACAGCCATTGGCTAATGCGAATAAAGTTTTATCTCTCTCTCTCTCGCCACCCAAAATCTCATGAAAACACGTCTCTCCCCATCTCAGCCTGAAATAGCCAGTTTAGACAGTCCCAGTCGGTCAAACCACTCACATTGAGGGAAAATGCCGCTACATGGGCCAGAGTCCTGGTCCCAGGGCCCACAGTTGAACCATGCCATGAGGCCAACCCAACCAGTGCTTTGTGCTTTGCCGGAGTGTGTGCATACATGCACAAACACACATCCAAGTGTGGCCAAGTAAAGCAATGTGACACATGCCATCCACCTCTGGCTTGAAAAAATTCAGAGGGTTGTGTGCCTCAGAATGATCAAGCTACCCATTTCTCAAAATCCACAATGGAGAACGAGTCCCCCACCCCTCTACTTTACACCACAGCAGAAACTCTAAAAGGTTCAGTCGTTCCATTAAAACAGAGCAGAACAAAACAAAACAGTATGTTGTAACGGCGCACCCATCACCACGTGAAAAAACAGAGGCAGATTCGCATCTGGACCTTGCCATGTACAGTGGTACCTCAGGTTACATACGCTTCAGGTTACATACGCTTCAGGTTACAGACTCCGCTAACCCAGAAATAGTGCTTCAGGTTAAGAACTTTGCTTCAGGATGAGAACAGAAATCGTGCTCCGGTGGCGCGGCAGCAGCAGGAGGCCCCATTAGCTGAAGTGGTGCTTCAGGTTAAGAAAAGTTTCAGGTTTTAAGTACGGACCTCCGGAACGAATTAAGTACTTAACCCAAGGTACCACTGTATAGTTAGAAGGTGAAAGATGCCCAATTACATCTTCATAGCCCTATGGTTGGAGGATGGATGACGGCTAACAGATTGATGGTGAATCCCGATAAGACAGGAATACTGTTTCTGGGGGACAGAGGGTATGCAGGTGTGGGAGACTCCCTGGTCCTGAATGGGGTAACTGCCCCTGAAGGACCAGGTGCGCAGCCTGGGAGTCATCTTGGACTCACAGCTGTCCATGGAGGCGCAGGTCAATTCTGTCTCCAGGGCTGCTGTCTACCAGCTCCATCTGGTACGCAGGCTGAGACCCTACCTGCCTGCACACTGTCTCATCAGAGTGGTGCATGCTCTGGTTATCCCCCACTTGGACTACTGCAATACGCTCTATGTGGGGCTACCTTTGAAGGTGACCCAGAAACTACAACTAATCCAGAATGTGGCGGCTACACTGGTGACTGGGAGTAGCCGCCAGGACCATATAACACCAGTCTTAAATGATCTACACTGGCTCCCAGTACATTTCCGAGCACGATTCAAAATGTTGGTGCTGACCTTTACAGCTCTAAACGGACTCAGCCCTGTATACCTGAAGCAGCGTCTCCACACCTATTGTTCAGCCTGGACACTGAGATCCAGCATCATTCGTATTAGCCTCATCTTCCCACTACTCCATAAGCACCCAGGGAGCACAGAACAATTCTATATCTCCCTGCTGTTTTCAGATACCAGCCCTGCTACAACATACAATATTGCCAGGTTCTGCATAGCAGCGTTCAAAATTCATCTGATGATGACCTGAGCCACAAACTAGATTAAAAGAACACTCATATCAGAGTGCTTTGTAAATTGATAGCCATATAAACTAACCTTTTATGCTCTTCACATCCATTTAATGCTCCTAACCCTTCTTTTAGATAATTTTAGATTCTTATAGTCTTTTACGTATACCTTCTGTTTTAATCATTTTAGTTTTCCAAAGCATATTACAGATTTTAAATTATAGTACCCCACCCTACTTATGCTGGTCTATGACTCTAATAAAGATTTGATTGATGGAGATCCAGCACTGAAGGCCTTCTGGCGGTTCCCTCACTGAGAGAAGTGAAGCTACAGGGAACCAGGTAGAGGGCCTTCTCGGTAGTGGCGCCTGCCCTGTGGAATGCCCTCCCGTCAGATGTCAAGGAGTAACTATACAACTTTTAGAAGACAGATGAAGGCAGCCCTGTATGGGAAGTTTTTTGTGTTAGATGTTTTATTATGCTTTCATGTTTGCTGGAAGCCACCCAGAGAGGCTGGGACAACTGAGTCAGGTAGGCGGGGTACAAAATTTTATTATTATTATTATCATTATCATTATTATTATTATTATTATCCCATGATTCATTTGCCAATAAATAGGACCTGTCTGTAATTTTAGTACATCCCCATGAAGGAAAGAATGTTTTGCCTTTGTCTAGGGTTACGATTTGGTGTTCTGGAATTCTACATTAAATAAAAACAACTTCTGCGTTTTTGGAGGGGGGCAAAGGACTGCAACAAGGAGAATGAACCCTTTGGAACAGATTGCAGCTCAGCAGTGGCGTAGCGTGGGGGGTGCCAGGGGGGCCGGCCGCACCGGGCGCAACATCTGGGGGGGCGCGCTCGCTGCCTCCGGAGTCGCCGAAGAGCCTCGGGCGCAGGCTGTAGCAGAGCCCCATGTCTCGTGGAACCGACGAGTTGTGCGCGCGCCCGGGCTGAAGGCAGGCAGCGGCTCTCAGCCCCGCGCGTCAGGGCCGCCGCGGAGGACGTGCCAGGCAGCCCCTCCTCACAGCCCCGCCTCCGCTGCTGCTGCTGCAGCTGCTGGGCCATGTTGCATTTTCCTCGCCTCTCTGCCCCCCTCCTCCTCCGGGCAAGCGGCGTGGTTTGGGCGGCAGCGCCAGCAGCAACTCGACTCAGATCGGCAGGTTAGGGGTTGGGGGGCGCAAATTACTTGCCTTGCCCCGGGTTAGGGGGCGCAAATTACTTGCCTTGCCCCGGGTGCTGACAACTCACGCTACACCGCTGCAGCTCAGTCACAGAGCCCATGTTTTGCAAGTCTCTTTTCCAGGCAAAACATACCCACTTCCCTCAACCGTTCCTCATCAGACTTGGTTTCCAGACCATTTCCTGCAAAAAGTTTTTGCAAGGCGTTCCCACTTCCCACTTCCCACCCCATTCCCAAAGAGAGCTTTGAGCTGCGCCGAGGATCCTTGGGTAAGAGGGAGTTTTAAGGGGAGGAAATAAGTTCTAGGGGGGAAGGATAAACAACAAAAGCTCCGCAGAGGCTCTGGCAACTCATTGCTGCTGCAAGGCTGGGAGGAAAGCAAATAAGGAATCGAGAATCTCATGGCACGCAGTCTGAGAGGGCTGCAAAGTGTGTGGATAGCAAATCAAGGGCTGCATCGTTTCAGCCATCGCACGTTGCAACGGGCTTCCGGTCAATGCTGCTCTTTAAGCCTGCTCACCACAGACTGCCAGCACAGACCGCCTCTGCTTACCCTGCAAGCCTGTAAACCCGACACGATCTCCTTCCAAGACCCGCCTCTCTCTCTCTCTCTTCCCCGCACTTCCCACTGTGGAAGAGAACCGATCAATGCACGGCAACAGATCTGTGCGCTCGCTGCAAAACGCAAAGCAAACGTGGCGCAAACGGCAGTTCTTTCACTCCCCCATGAGCCATAAATGAGATAAGAAGGGGCAGTAGGTAAAACTACAACTCCCAGAATGCCCCGGCTTCTTTTCCTTTGAAATTAACTTTGACGCTTCAGATTCCGGATTTGTGTTCCGGATTTGTTTGGTTAACACGCAGCCAAGCCCTGTGTAGAATTCGGCGTTTCTATACCCATCGCAAACCACAGGTGCAAGACCTGGATTCTGCTTGCAGTCGAGCCGGCCAGTGTTTCCCAGTTGTTGGTGTTTATACTACATTTTTTTAGATCTGCCTAGAGACAGTATTTGAAACTTTTTTGTTGACCACCAACATTTCGTTTTCCATTTTTAAGTTTGAAATAGAGTACAGTGGTACCTCGGGATGTGAACGGGATCCATTCCGGAGCCCTGTTCGCATCCCGAACGGAACGCAAGGCACGATGGTGCGCTTCGCCGCTTCTGCACATGCGCGTGATGTCATTTCGAGCATCTGCGCATGCGCAAGCGGCAAAACCCGAAAGTAATGCGCTCCATTACTTCCGGGTTGCTGCGGAGTGCAACTCGAACGCGCTCAACTGGAAGCACATTCAACTCAAGGTATGACTCTAGTTGTTTGGAAGACGATAATCAGGCACCTGTACAACGTGACCAGTCCACAGAAGTTACCATAGCTGTCAACGTCTCCCCTTTTTTTAAGGGAAATTCCCTTATTCCGAATAGGATTCCTCGCAAGAAAAGGGAAAAGTTGACAGCTATGGAAGTTACTTTTACCTAGTAACAGCAAAAATAAATAAATGGAATTGTCTCTTATTAGGACAATACTCAGAGGCTCATGTAATCAATCACCTTCCCACTCGTTGTCCCTTAACAAAAAATGTACCTCCACACGGGGTTCTTCAGAAGGTCCTTTTCTAAAAAGTCATACGAACAGTCTGTTCCCAACAGTAACCAACCCAATGCCTCTGGGAAACCCACAAGCAAAATTGTAGGTAGGGTGGTTTCAGAAACCTTGCTTTAATAATTTAAAGAGTTGTGTTGTTTTAGATTATAAACTGCCCTGGGATTTTTTTGTTATTCAATTTATTTATTTTTATGAAGGGTGTTTCGCAGTTGCCTAAAGGTGATCTCTAACTCATTGCCATCTGCAGAGCACACCCATTTAAATTAATGGTCTTAAATCCATTGACTTCTATGCAACAAAGTCAGCCCTGTTCTGCTTGTGCAATGAAACTTCCCCAGCCTCTTGTCTTCCTTCACACCCCTGTGCGCTCTCAAGTTTGCTCCAGACAATGGAGACACCCCCCCCCCCAAAAAAGACAGCTTTTAGGGTGTGTGAATGGAGGAGGAGGGGAAATTAGGTTATGCATATGGAAATCCTTGCACAAACAGAATAACTGTTAGATGCAGCTGTTAGATTTCAATGGATCTGCTGTTATTATTTTTACTTAGGGTAATAGTCATACAAAGTGGCCACCTCTTTGCTCCTATTTAGAAAGCTAACTAACACTGTTCTTCCATATGTTTAGAATGTGTATTAAATGGATAAATTTTACTGAGATGGCCCTTGATATTTTTCAGCACATTCCTATGGCAGTCTACTCAGAAGTAGTCTAAGTTCAATGGAACTTACTCCAGCTGCCTATAGGTTTAAAGGTAAAGGGTAAAGGGACCCCTGACCATTAGGTCCAGTCGTGACCGACTCTGGGGTTGCGGCACTCATCTCGCTTTACTGGCCGAGGGAGCCGGCATACAGCTTCCAGGTCATGTGGCCAGCATGACTAAGCCGCTTCTGGCGAACCAGAGCAGCACACAGAAACGCCGTTTACCTTCCCGCTGGAGTGGTACCTATTTATCTACTTGTACTTTGACGTGCTTTCAAACTGCTAGGTTGGCAGGAGCAGGGACCGAGCAATGGGAGCTCACCCCATCATGGGGATTCGAACCACTGACCTTCTGATCGGCGAGTCCTAGGCTCTGTGGTTTAACCCACAGCACCACCCTCGTCCCCGCCTGTAGGTTTACACAGCCTTAATAGTATACTTTTGACATTTGTCTATGGAGTTCAACACATACGAGATATCCTATTTTATCTCACAACAGCTCTGTGATTTATTTACCGTAATTAAATTACTTTTTTTAAAAAAAAAATCTGCCTTTCTTCAGAACATCGATCAGCTAAAATGAACTACCATTAAAATGACCAAAAACCTAAAAGCAGCAGAAATTAAAACAGCCAAATTAAAGACTTAGAAACAGCTTCAAAGGTATTTAAAACAATTAAGCGAGGGCTTCCCGGTGTGGCAAAAGAACATTAGAGAGGCAGCAAATCTGCATTCCCTTGTGAGGGTGCTTCAACGTTTGTTCAGTAGAGAAAAGGCCCTCTTCCTTGATCCAGTCAGGCAGGTTGTAAGGTCACCCAGTGAGTGTCATACCTGAGCAGGGATTGAATCCCATGGCTCCCAGATTTAATGTGCCGGATTGACTTCTATGGGTCTTGCCTTCTATGGCTTGCAGAAAACAATAAACGGGTAAGCACTGAAAGAGCAGGGAAATGTAATCATTCGGGAGAAAGTGGGATGAAAATCAATTCTCTAACTCTCAGGGTGGGCGACATGCATCTCTGACTTCATTTCACACAGTCCCTGCAGCCTTGCAGCCTTCGGAAGCTGTCCCATTTCCCCATCCTACCAGAATTCCTTCCTTCTTGTTTGTTCTTTCCGCTTTCTTGCCTCCCTGGATCACTAAAGTCAGAAAGGAATTACTTTCACTTGCTTTTCAGAATAGTAGCAGTGTCCGTCTGTTGCGCTAAGCAACTAATTAAAATCTCATGTCTACTTATTTGCGAATAACCCTCTCAAACCCTTGCTTTGGAGTGGACTTGCATAGAATGGGGAATTCTGTTGTTGTTGTTGTTGTTTAGTCGTTTAGTCGTGTCCGACTCTTCGTGACCCCATGGACCAGAGCACACTAGGCACTCCTGTCTTCCACTGCCTCCCGGTTTGGTCAAACTCATGCTGGTAGCTTCGAGAACACTGTCCAACCATCTCGTCCTCTGTCGTCCCCTTCTCCTTGTGCCCTCCATCTTTCCCAACATCAGGGTCTTTTCCAGGGAGTCTTCTCTTCTCATGAGGTGGCCAAAGTCTTGGAGCCTCAGCTTCACGATCTGTCCTTCCAGTGAGCACTCAGGGCTGATTTCCTTCAGAATGGATAGGTTTGATCTTCTTGTAGTCCATGGGACTCTCAAGAGTCTCCTCCAGCACCATAATTCAAAAGCATCAATTCTTCGGCGATCAGCCTTCTTTATGGTCCAGCTCTCACTACTGGAAAAACCATAGCTTTAACTATACGGACCTTTGTTGGCAAGGTGATGTCTTTGCTTTTTAAGATGCTGTCTAGGTTTGTCATTGGGAATTCTAGATAGAGGTTTTTCAGTTGAGTTGGCATCCACCTCTCTCAGGAGACAATGGAAGAGTGTGCCTTCGCGGGTAAAGTAAAACTGTCAGAGAGTTACAGTGGTGTGCTGTAGAGACCGATACGAGAGAAAATGCTTTATTACAGATGGGGCAGATGAAGGTGTCCACAGAGGCAGTTTTAGGGTCGCTCAACCAGTGCAGTAACACTGGGGCCCACATTGCAGGGGATGCCAAAACAATGCTGTAGAATGGAGCGAGGGAGGCGGGGGACACTGAATTTTAGCTGAAATTTGAGAGCCCCAAGTCTGCCACTGATGTCATGTTGTGCTGATGCAGATGCGCCATGGTGTTTACAGTGGTACCTCGGGTTACAGACGCTTCAGGTTACAGACTCCGCTAACCCAGAAACAATACCTCGGGTTAAGAACTTTGCTTCAGGATGAGAACAGAAATAGTGCGGCGGCGGGGTGGCAGCAGCAGGAGGACCTATTAGCTAAAGTGGTGCTTCAGGTTAAGAACAGTTTCAGGTTAAGAACGGACCTCCGGAACGAATTAAGTACTTAACCCGAGGTACCACTGTATTCTCTTTGTGCTCCTCCCAGCAGACATCCCTCCTCTGATACCTGCTATGGTATCAGACCCTCCAAGTGTCCCTATTTTACAGGGACAGTCCCAGATTTACAGAAGCTGTCCCAGTTTCTGATTTGATCCCAGAATGTCCCACTTTTCCTTAGGATGTCCCTATTTTTCATAGGAGAAAAGTTGGAGGGTATGGAGTTATGCAACCCCCAAGCCAGGTAAGGTAAAGGTAAAGGGACCCCTGACCGTTAAGTCCAGTTACGGACAACTCTGGGGTTGCGGCACTCATCTCGCTTTACTGGCCGAGGGTGCCGGCGTACAGCTTCCGGGTCATGTGGCCAGCATGACTAAGCTGCTTCTGGCAAACCAGAGCAGTGCATAGAAACGCCGTTTACCTTCCTGCCAGAGTGGTACCTATTTATCTACTTGCACTTTGACGTGCTTTCGAACTGCTAGGTTGGCAGGAGCAGGGACCGAGCAACGGGAGCTCAACCCATTGCAGGGATTCAAACCGCCAACCTTCTGATCGGCAAGCCCTAGGCTCAGTGGTTTAGACCACAGCGTTTATAGATACTTAAGTAACTATAAACCTTTAGGAGATACCTGAAGGCAGCCCCGTATAGAGAAGTTTTTTTAAATGTTTGATGTTTTATTATGTTTTTATATATGTTTGAAGCTGTGCAAAATGGCTGCGGCAACCCAGTAAGATGTGTGGGGCTTAAATAATGAGATTATTATTATTATTATTATTATTATGGAGTAGGATGTCCCTATGTCAGGGACTGAGAAGAGGAGGAATAGTGGAGATCTCCCCAGCCTGACCCTTCCTGGGAGGAGGAAGACAGGATAGATTTCCAACAGCGGTTTGAGGGAGGTCGCAGCTCAGAGGCAGATGAGGGGAAAAGCTGGGAAATCATGGGAGAGCCAGAACAGCAGCTGGCTGACACATTTTAATTAGAAAGCATTCCAGAACCTCCATCTCTCAGAACCCGGCGAGCCTTAAAAGTAGAAGAGCAAAGAGCTCAAAGACAGAGGACACTTAGCAGCACCCATAGAAGAGATGATGATGACAAATTAGGAAGTGGGAGAGAAGGAGGGGTGGAGATTCACTCGGGACAACGCCATTATCCAAGAGGCTGGGTTCTGTAGCCTCTCTCTGTAAAGATTGGAATAAAAAAGGACGGTAAGAAACTTTTCCTTGTCTTTATACTTTCCTGGGCAACCAGCCCGGAGCCGCTGACAGCATATTGACACCTTATTTCCATCAGAGAAATTTTGGAGGCTGTGTGGATGCACAACTTGACTGTCCGCCTCCAGGCTCTGTGGTCGTCTGCAAGGGATTCCCACAGAAGAGGGGTTAAATGTCGCCAACCTTCATGTCATGGTTGCAGACATCTTTGTAACCCAGAACAGATTTGCAGGGAAGCCAGCTCCCCGCAGAGGTTGTTGTTATTGTTTAGTCATGTCCAACTCTTCGTGACCCCATGGATCAGGCACTCCTGTCTTCCACTGCCTCCCGCAGTTTGGTCAAACTCATGTTCATAGCTTCAAGAACACTGTCCCACCATCTCGTCCTCTGTCGTCTCCTTCTCCTTGTGCCCTCCATCTTTCCCAGCACCAGGGTCTTTTCCAGGGAGTCTTCTCTTCTCATGAGGTGGCCAAAGTATTGGAGCCTCAGCTTCACGATCTGTCCTTCCAGTGAGCACTCAGGGCTGATTTCCTTCAGAATGGATAGGTTTGATCTTCTTGCAGTCCATGGGACTCTCATGAGTCTCCTCCAGCACCATAATTCCAAAGCATCAATTCTTCGGCGATCAGCCTTCTTTATGGTCCAGCTCTCACTTCCATACATCACTACTGGGAAAACCATAGCTTTAACTATACGGACCTTTGTTGGCAAGGTGATGTCTCTGCTTTTTAAGATGCTGACTAGGTTTGTCATTGCTTTTCTCCCCGCAGAGGTAGCCGTTATAAAAATTGAAACATGGCAGTTTGTATTCTATAGTTGTTAATCCAGAAAGTGTTTGTTCCCATCTCCTGCTTATCACTAGTTCTGGTTCCGCCCACCACTGGCGTTTGGTCCCTGTCAGATTATCTCCAAGGGAATACTCCCCTCAATATGGAAACAGCTGCCCACCGCAATCTTTCTGTGTATGCTATCTTTCCACCAATAAACAAGGTGGCATGTTTCAGGTTTATCCCATTGACAACAGCCCTGCGAGGTACATTTGCTTGAGATCGATTCATCCGAGGCCACCCAGTGGCATGACATTTGACTTTGAATGCACTACCTCTCTTTCAAATCTCTACCTCTCTTTCAAATCAGAACCAGTGAAGGCGGTGAAGGTCCTGTGTGAGTGCCTGAAGGCGGTTGGAGGATGGATGGCGGCTAATGGATTGAGGTTGAATCCTGACAAGACAGAAGTACTGTTTTGGGGGGACAGGGGGCGGGCTGGTGTGGAGGACTCACTGGTCCTGAATACGGTAACTGTGCCCCTGAAGGACCAGGTGCACAGCCTGGGAGTCATTTTGGACTCACAGCTGTCCATGGAGGCGCAGGTCAATTCTGTGTCCAGGGCAGATGTCAACCAGCTCCATCTGGTACACAGGCTGAGACCCTACCTGCCCGCGGACTGTCTCGCCAGAGTGGTGCATGCTCTGGTTATCTCCCTCTTGGACTACTGCAATACGCTCTATGTGGGGCTACCTTTGAAGGTGACCCGGAAACGACAACTAATCCAGAATGTGGCAGCTAGACTGGTGACTGGGAGCGGCCGAGACCACATAACACCGGTCCTGAAAGACCTACATTGGCTCCCAGTACGTTTCTGAGCACAATTCAAAGTGTTGGTGTTGACCTTTAAAGCCCTAAACAGCCCAGTATACCTGAAGGAGCGTCTCCACCCCCATCGTTCTGCCCAGACGCTGAGGTCCAGCGCCAAGGGCCTTCTGGCGGTTCCCTCATTGTGAGAAGCAAAGCTACAAGGAACCAGGCAGAGGGCCTTTTCGGTAGTGGCGCCTGCCCTGTGGAACACCCTCCCATCAGATGTCAAAGAGATAAACAACTACCTGACATTCAGAAGACATCTTAAGGCAGCCCTATTCAGGGAAGTTTTTAATGTATGACATATTAGTGTATTTTTTGTCTTTGTGGAAGCCGCCCAGAGTGGCTGGAGAAACCCAGCCAGATGGGTGGGGTACAAATAATAAATTATTATTATTATTATTATCATTACTGTTTGCTGCGGGTTCGAGTCCAACACTGCAGACACCAACACCACACTGGCTCATATCCTGTTGAATGGTAACAGCTGAAGATCGGTCCTTCCTAAGTACAGGACTTTTATCCTTTCCTTGCTAGAACAACAACTTCAAATTCCCTTCAAGGGGGAAAACAAAACAAGAAAGAGTCTTTGAAGTGAGCTGTTGTTGATGCCTGGATATCATGTACACAGGCAAGGAAACCAGACTTGATGAAAGAAAGTTAGAAGTGCTAAAATAAGGGGGAAACAGGTTGAAATTTCCTGAGAAGATAAGTGAGCTTCTGTTTATCTCTCCCTGCCCTAAAGCTGTCTGAGGGTTTGTAGTGCTGCCAGGGTTTTTTCCCCTGCTCAAATATAAACAGACAACTGAAAGCCATCTATCTTTTTTGTCTTTAAACTGATGGTTGATGGAGGGTAGGGTGGAAGAAAAAAACAAAACCCCACCTCTTTCTGCAAACACACACACACACACACACACACACACACATTTTTCATAGAATTGTAGAATTGTAGAGTTGGAAGGGACCCCGAGGGTCATCTAGTCCAACCCCTGTATCTGGAACTGGAAGACTAGTTACAGATTAGCCCAACTTACAGTGCAATTCTGCATATGTCAATGGGACTTGCTTCCAGAAAAGTCTGGAAGTCCAGAAAAGTCCAGAAAAGTATCAGACTGCAGACAAAGTAAATTACCATATTACGCATTGGCAGTAAATTTAATCAGAAGCAGATCTTACTCCCTAGTAAAAGTCTCAAGGATTGAAGCCTGATATAATTTTCTCCTACAAATGCTCAGTTTCAGCAAGCAATTGGATTGTCTGCAAGAAAAATATAACCTCTCCCGTGGCGGGAAAGACAATGCACCTTAAAAGAAAAATGCTAGCGCAAAAATCCAACCGGTAAAGGCTTTCCCCATCCCTCTTCCATACCAAAAGGAAGTTTTATCTGTTGAATTTCTGTATGCCAGAAAGGTTACTGTCAGAAGGGCACTCCGTTTGTTATTCATTTTTAACTTTGTAGCTTTTATAAGACATTAGTATACATAAAATGAAAGAGACGCGGGTGGTGCTGTGGGTTAAACCACAGAGCCTAGGACTTGCCGATCAGAAGGTCGGCGGTTCGAATCCCCGCCACGGGGTGAGCTCCCGTTGCTCGGTCCCTGCTCCTGCCAACCTAGCAGTTCGAAAGCATGTCAAAGTGCAAGTAGATAAATAGGTAGCGCTCCGGCGGGAAGGTAAACGGCGTTTCCATGTGCTGCTCTGGTTTGCCAGAAGCGACTTAGTCATGCTGGCCACATGACCTGGAAGCTGTATGCCGGTTCACTCGGCCAATAAAGCAAGATGAGCACCGCAACCCCAGAGTCGGTCACGACTGGACCTAATGGTCAGGGGTCCCTTTACCTATACATAAAATATGTATACTTTTTTTTTTAAAGGGACAGGAGCAGAGGAAATAAAAAGATAGAAACCTTAAGCCTGAGGAAAACTTCAGTGAAACTTGAAAGCCCACGTACTGCATTGTGGACATTGTTGGTTTTGATGAACTTTATGAAGAAGAAGAAGAAGAAGAAATTATTATTTATACCCCGCCCATCTGGCTCGATTTTCCCAGCAACTCTGGGCAGCTCCCAACAGAACATTAAAAACACAATAAAAGATCAAACATTAAAAACTTCCCATAACATTTAACTTTTAGATTGTTTTATTGTAGTTTAATTTTGCTCTAATAGACCAAACAGGGGCCTACTTGCTTGTTAAAACTTTGAAATAGAATTAAACAAAAATATTACTTTGGGATTTGTCTCCCATTTATAAAGGTCCCTTGCCTTTATATTGCAGTAAGGGAAACATTCACTTCATTCAATACATAACCAGACGTTACAGACGACTACAGAATCTATTCAATTTGTAACAAGGCATGGGGCGGCCGGTCTCTTACGCACACTAATTATATTAAATTTTCTGTGGTCCCGACACGGCTATAAAAACCTGGCAAATGATCTCACACAGATGCGCTACAAACAAACCTAGTCCTATTGCATAAGGGTCAGTTATTGCATGTTAAATCTCATATATGTTAAGTAGAATCCACAGTTAATGAACAGGTATGAATAGCGGAGAGAAATCTTCTAGGAACGGCAAATGCACTCTTCTCTATACAGTACTTCTCATTTGATCTCTCATGAAGTGTTGGGAATCTTCCAAACACTGCCCAGCAACTGATGGGGACTTGCATATCTTCATCAGGAAGCCTCACACAATTTAATAGTTCTGTGATGAGTGTACTTGCATGACACCCATTTTTCCCAGACACTCTTTCTCATACCAATAGTTTATAGTTTTAGCATAATGATTTTATTATTTGTACCTCACCCATCTGACTGGGTTGCCCCAGACACTCTGGTAAGCTTCCAACATATATAAAAGCATAATAAAACATTACACATTAAAAAGCTTGACAAAACCCCAAGTGTACCGTGCACAGGAACAATGAAATGTGTGAAAAGGCCAGCATAGGCCAGTCCTATGCATGTTCACCCAAAAGCCCAGATAAGCATGCATAAGATTTCAGTCGTGTAGTATAACCCTTAAGTATTTTTCTTTTCTTTTATATGCCTGTTGTCTTTGTCCATGGAGTTTTCTTGACAGGGATACTGAAGTGGCTTGCCGGTTCCTCCTCCAGGTGGATCGTGTTTGGTCAAAACTCTCCACTATGACCTGTTCATCTTGGGTGCCCTGCTCGGCGTAGTTCATAGCTTCTCTGAGTTATTCAAGCCCCTTCGCCACGGCAAGGCAGTGATCCATGAAGGGGCTTGCTCACTGGAAGGACAGATCGTGAAGCTGAGGCTCCAATACTTTGGCCACCTCATGAGAAGAGAAGACTCCCTGTTGGGAAAGATGGAGGACACAAGGAGAAGGGGACGACAGAGGACAAGATGGTTGGATAGTGTTCTCAAAACTACCAGCATGAGTTTGACCAAACTGCGGGAGGCAGTGGAAGACAGAAGTGCCTGGCGTGCTCTGGTCCATGGGGTCACGAAGAGTCGGACACGACTAAACAACTAAACAACAACATTTACTCAGGATTAAGTCCCACTGAGCAGGATTTCGGCCTATTCTTTACCCACTGAACTTCTTAACAAACTCTGCTAAATAAAGTGGGATTTACTTCTAAGTAAACTTGCATCGTTTGCAAGAGTTAAAAGATAACTAATCAGAGACAGGAGAGCTATGAGATTCAGGTGAGGGTCAGATGCCTTGTCAATCCCAGCAGGTATATAAGAGGATGACCCGGCCTTCCCAGGATTTCACACTGAGCCTGATGAGTTCTGTTAAACTCATATGCTACCTTGATTCTTTGTGATTTTTAATTGACAGTAATAAAGATATTGTGTTACTACTGCAGCTTGGATTCTTATTATGTCTTTTTATTTTTTATTTTAACAGGCCAACATCAGTGCCTGCTACAACATGCCTCCGTTTAGGGGAACTGGAACATCAAAGCCAGGGCAGGCACCACAACTATTTACAATTTTATTGAGGGCTTATAGACATTCTTTACAGAGTTATCATGCATAAAGCAACCATTCACGCCTCCTGAGCTCAAGGATAATTAATAGGTTTCTCTACCCAAGTACTCTATAACGCCTGTATTGTGAAAAATAATAATCATAATATAGTAAAATATTTTTTCATATTCATTTGCTACATACATAGTGTCTTATCTTTCATTTTAATTGTCTTTATTAGATTTTTATATCTTGCAGGTTGTACATAAAAACAATGCAATGACACAGCAACAAAAACAACACAAACTTTAATCGAGGATATATAATTCAACAGTATGTATGTACGTAGTACAGTGGTACCTCGGGTTAAGTATTTAATTCGTTCCAGAGGTCAGTACTTAACCTGAAACTGTTCTTAACCTGAAGCACCACTTAGCTAATGGGGCCTCCTGCTGCTGCCACGCCACCGGAGCACGATTTCTGTTCTCATCCTGAAGCAAAGTTCTTAACCTGAAGCACTATTTCTGGGTTAGCGGAGTCTGTAACCTGAAGCGTATGTAACCTGAAGCATATGTAACCCGAGATACCACTGTATTACTGAACGCCTTGCAAGTTGAATGATTTGGCTCCTGAACGCCACAAACTTGGAAGTGTGTGTTCCGGTTTGCGAATGTTCTTTGGAACCTGAACGTCCAATGCGACTTCCGCAGCTTCCGATTGGCTGCAGGAGCTTCCTGCAAACAACTGGAAGCTGCGCATTGGTTTCTGAACGTTTTAGAAGTTGAACGGACCTCCAGGACAGATTCCATTCGACTTCCGAGGTAACACTGTATTATTATTGTTATTAAAATGTAATTACTATTATGTTGTAACAATGTGTAGCAAAAACCATAATACATCAAGCATCCTTAAGCAGCTGCAGTGGTTGCAGAGGAGGGCGACCAAGATGATAAAGGGTCTTGAAACCAAGCCTTAGGAGGAACAATTGAGGGAATTGGATATGTTTAGCCTGGACAGGAAGGGACGCGGGTGGCCCTGTGGGTTAAACCACAGAGCCTAGGACTTGCCGATCAGAAGGTCGGTGGTTTTCGAATCCCTGCGACGGGGTGAGCTCCCATTGCTCGGTCCCAGCTCCTGCCAACCTAGCAGTTCAAAAGCACGTCAAAGTGCAAGTAGATAAATAGGTACCGCTCTGGCGGGAAGGTAAACAGCGTTTCCGTGCGCTGCTCTGGTTTGCCAGAAGCGACTTAGTCATGCTGGCCACATGACCCGGAAGCTGCACGCCGGCTTCCTTGGCCAATAAAGCAAGATGAGCGCTGCAACCCCAGAGTCGGTCATGACTGGACCTAATGGTCAGGGGTCCCTTTACCTTTACTAGCCTGGACAGGATAAGACTGAGAGGCAATATGATAGCCATGAAGGATGGAGCAAGCTTGTTTTCTCCTGCTCTAGAGGGTATGATGGGAAACAATGGATTCAAATTACAAGAAAGGAGATTCCAGCTAAACATCTGGAAGAACTTTCTGACAGTAAGAGTCATCTGGCAGTGGAGCAGACTCCCTCGGAAGGTCGTGGACTCTCCTTCCTTGGAGGTTTTCAAGCAGAGGTTGAATGCCATGTATGTTCCAGTTGAGATTTTGGGGGTTGCACTAGATGTCTCTTGGGGTCCCTTCCAACTCAACAATTCTATGATTCTCATGGAAAAGAAAGAAGGGAAATAAAACAAGGGGAGGGAAAGAGAGGAAATGACACATCAAGAGGGGACCGAGACAACATAACAAAACACTATAATTTTATTTATTAAATTTCTATACCCGCCATTCATCTGAGGTTCATGGTGCGGTTTACCATATAAAAACATAAAAATGTACAGAATCACAGAATTGTAGAGTTGGAAGCACCCCAAGGGTCATCTAGTCCAAGCCTTGGAATGCAGGAATCTCAACATACCTGACCCTGCCTACGTTTGCAAATATGCTGGTGGTTTTGTTGCTGCACCAATATAGTAACAAACAAAAATAATGATTTGTGTGCATACACACACAAAACGGGAGTTTAAAAGGCCTATGGACAAACTGCAAAACATATTTGCGGGAAATGAGGGTTATGGGTTTGTTCTTGTTCTTATTATGTATTTTGTGTTTTTATTATGCATTTTGTGTTTTTATTTTGTATTTTTATGCTGTGAACTGCTCTCAGATTTTCAGGTGAAGGGAGGTATACAGATTTACCAAACAAACAAGCAGAGTTTGGAAAACCCTTTAAAAAATTCCCACGGGCGAAAACCAACCCGCACAAGAACAGCATAGAAACTCCAAATTGCAACAATACAAATTTAATATGAAAAAAGCAAGCAGTTTTGAAAACCCTTTAAAAAAACACAACCCCACCAGCCAAAACCAACCCGCACCCTTCGCTAACAGCAGCCCAGAACCGGAATTGCAAAACTGGAGCGAAAATACGCCCCCCCCCCCCCATCATCCCATACAAGCAAAACTCCTAGTTTCTACTTGCCCTTCCTTCCTCAGAGCCAGGGCATCCGCGGCGGCTTCAGGGCGCCTCACCGCGCGTGCTCGGCGTCCGCCCGGGCCGCGCATGCGCCCTGCTGCCCGCGCGCGGGGCGAGGCGAAATCACAACCCAGAGAAACTTATGTCTCAGTACTTGCCCTTCCTTCCTCAGAGCCAGGGCACCCGCGGCGGCTTCAGGGCGCCTCACCGCGCGTGCTCGGCGTCCTCCCCGGCCGCGCCTGCGCCCTGGTGCCCGCGCGCGGGGCGAGGCGTCGTGCGTGAGGGGGGTGTGTGTGTGTGGATTCGGTTCGGCCGTTGGCGCCGACTCCTCGGTTAAATCCCTTCATGGCGGCCCCGGCCGGGTTGCCGCGGCGCTAGGCCTCGCTGGCTCCCTCGCCGGGGCGGTCCCTCCCTCGAGGGAGGCGGCCATGGCGAGCCGGGGAGCTCCGCTGGTGCTGCTGGCGGCGGCGCTGGCGCTGGCCCGAGGCGGAGGCGGAGGCTCCTCAGGGCTGCCCGAAGGCTGCAAACAGGACGGAGGAGGAGGAGGCGGCGGTCGCCTCAGGAGCGGCAGCGGCAAGGCTTCTCCGCCGGGCGAAGCGGGAGTGGGAGGGAAGGTGGTCTGCAGCAGCCTGGCTCTGGCCCGCGTCCCGGACCCCGGCGGGCTCCCCAACAGGACGGTCACCCTGTGAGTAAGCGACGCCGAGGAAAGGGCTGGGGGGAGGGCCGGGGTCCGCTGGGAGTGGGATTGGGTCCCTGCGATGGAGACTTCTTTTTAAAATCTCTATTATTATTATTATTATTATTAGTTGTTGTGGTTTTCCCCTCCTCTCGGTAGTACTGATCGATTCGGCCCTTTATTATTATTATTATTATTATTATTATTCGTTGTGGTTTTCCCCTCCTCTCGGTAGTACTGATCGATTCGGCCCTTTATTATTATTATTATTATTATTATTCGTTGTGGTTTTCCCCTCCTCTCGGTAGTACTGATCGATTCGGCCCTTTATTATTATTATTATTATTATTTGTTGTGGTTTTCCCCTCCTCTCGGTAGTACTGATCGATTCGGCCCTTTATTATTATTATTATTATTATTATTCGTCGTGGTTTTCTCCTCCTCTCGGTAGTATATGGGGAGGGCGGGGTATAAATAAAAATTTATTATTATTAGTAGTAGTAGTAGTAGTAGTAGTAGATCGATTCGGCCCTGCTCTTTACCCCGTGTGTTTGGCTCATTGTTTATGATTCCTTCCCACTCCCCTTCATGCCGCCTTTTCAGCGTGGTTTCGGGCTGTGCCAAAGGCGGCGTGCAGATAAAAAGGTGGTGGGGTGTTTTTGGGCGGGTGGGTGGGTGTGCAAGATGCTCCGTCTCCCTCTCGTGGTTGTTGTTTTTTTTCCTCCCCCCCCCCCACTCTGCTATTAACGCACAACCCCTATAACAGGGGTCAGCAAACTTTTTCAGCAGGGGGCCGGTCCACTGTCCCTGAGACCTTGTGAGGGGCCGGGCTATATTTTGAAAAAAAAAAAAAAAATGAACGAATTCCTGTGCCCCGCAAATAACCCAGAGATGCATTTTAAATAAAAAGGCACATTCTACTCATGTAAAAACACCAGGCAGGCCCTACAAATAACCCAGAGATGCATTTTTAATAAAAGGGCACATTCTACTCATGTAAAAACACGCTGATTTCCAGAACGTCCGTGGGCCGGATTTAGAAGGCGATTGGGCCGGATCCGGCACCCGGACCTTAGTTTGCCTACCCATGCCCTATAACAACACCTTCCTTTTAATATATATATAGAGAGATATAATAGGGATGTGGGTGGCGCTGTGGCCTAAACCACTGAGCCTTGGGCTTGCAGATCAGAAGGTCAGTGGTTCAAATCCTCACAATGGAGGGGAGCTCTGTCCCAGCTCCTGCCAACCTAGCAGTTAGAAAGCATTCCAGTGCAAGTAGATAAATAGATAAATAGGTAGCACTGTGGCGGGAAGGTAAACGGCGTTTCTGTGCACTCTGGTTTCTGTCACGGTGTCCCGTTGCGCCAGAAGCGGTTTAGTCAGCCTGAAAGCGAGATGAGCGCCGCAACCCCATAGTCGCCTTTGACTGGACTTAACTGTCCAGGGATCCTTTGCCTTTTATGTATACACACACACACACACATACAGAGAGAGAGAGAGAGAGAGAGTCATACCTCAGGTTACAGACGCTTCAGGTTGCATTTTTTCGGGTTGCGGACCGCTGAAACCTGGAAGTACTGGAACGGGTTACTTCCAGGTTTTGGCGGTCGTGCATGCGCCGAATCGCAACCCGCGGAGATGCTGGTTGCGAATGCTGCCGGTTGCGAACATGCATCCTGCACGGATCACGTTTGCAAACCGAGCATCCATTGTATATATATAGATTTATTTGATTTTTCAACTTAAAATGTTACAGCGATACATCAAACATCAATCATAAAAACAAGATTCCAGGAATTTTCTGGACCCCCCCCCCCATGTGTGTCCTGTTATTAACCAGTTCTTCCCGCGTCTTTTTTGATAATCCAAACTCTTTACTTCTATTATGTCCAGAATTCAACTTTAAACTACAAGTCCCAATCCTACTAATGATTTTAACTGTTTACAGTGGCCTTTAAGATAAGTTATAAACTTTACCCATTCCTTATTAAAAATTTGGCCTTCCTGACTATAACAACACCTTCTGTTCCCTCCTCCTGCTTCATGCTGGAGCCTGCTTTCTGACTATGGAAAGGCAACATGCTGATAATGTGAAGTACAGTGGTGCCCCACAAGACGAATGCCTCGCAAGACGGAAAACCCGCTAGACGAAAGGATTTTCCGTTTTTGAGTTGCTTCGCAGGACGAATTTCCCTATGGGCTTGCTTTGCAAGACGAAAATGTCTTGTGAGTCTTGAGATTTTTTTTCCGGCCCCCCCCCCTTTTCTAAGCCGCTAATAGCCTTTTAGCAGCTAAGCCGCTAAGCCGATAACCCTTTAATAGCCGCTAAACCGCTAATAGCGCTAATCCGCTAATAGGGTTGCTTCGCAAGACGAAAAAACCGCTAGACGAAGACACTCGCGGAACGGATTAATTTCGTCTTGCGAGGCACCACTGTATATGGATGTTAGGAGTTGTCCTATGTACTTTTTTTTTTTACAGGGTACATCCTCTTTTTCATGGGTATGTAAAATAAGAGCCATCATTGCGATCCATAGTTAAAAGTATAAGTCGGCAAATGTGTCTTTTCTCTCTCTTCAAAATATGGCAACCCTAGGATGTGTGGAAGATGTCCTGTCTCCCTCTTGTAATTGGTTTTTGTCACTCTGTGTAACAGCGCTCCTTCTCACAACCCCATAACACCATCTTTTGCACAACCCCATAACACCATCTTTCCTTCCCTCCATCCACCTCACACCATAGCGTGGCGTTTTAGCTATGGAAAGGTGGCATACAGATAAAGCAATGTGTGCATGGCATGGAAGATTCCTGGTCTCCTCCTCATAATTGTTTTTTTGTCACACAGTGTAATAATGCTCTTTCATGCAAGCACTTTGTAAATAAAGTAAATAACAACTTCTTCCTTCCCACTTGAGCATGGTTTCTCGCAGCATACAGGAAAAGGGATGTATGGAAGATGCCTGGTCTCCATGTAGTAAATGGTGCAGTAACACCCTTTGCACTTTGAAAATAAAGTAAATAACAACATCTTCTTTCCTTCCTCCCAATTCACACCTCACTCACAGTGTTTTTTGGGAAATAATTGCTTTCCTGCAGGTACATGGGCTGCATGAGCATTCTAAGAAAGCCTTTGCCTATGCTGGATCAGACCAAAAGTACCATCCAGCAGCCTTTTGTTCATTTGTTTTTTAAAAAATTATTTATTTTAGTTACAGTAGTTTGTAAAATTTATATAGCTCTTGATCGTGGTGGTGGTGGGAGCCTCTCAAAGCTGTTTACAAAAAGAGGAAAACAATAAAAGACATCAACCAAAAATATTTTTCAATCGTAATTTGAAACATTCCAATAGATAAAAATGCAGTAGAAATGGACTAAAACAAATTAAAACTTGTACAGTTTTTCTAAATGTCTGGGTAGCTTGTGTAAATAAGAATGTCTTCAGCAGGCACCAAAAAGAATACAATGAAGACACCTGCCTGATATCAATATATTGCCATATACGTTTGTCTTGTTTCTGTTTTCCCATTTTCTCCTTCTTTCACTATCTTTTCAGTTAAAAAAGAAAAGCAAATAAACAGAGATGCCACTGGTATGACTCACTTAATGTTAACGCACAAGGCCCCTCTTTGTCCCAATCTTTTGGTAGCTTACTGAATGAGGGTGATCACCAGTCGTCTTTGGTTTGCCATCAACATCCAGAACTCAAATGCATACTCTCTGAACAATTAAGTATCACAGCATAATGGATATAATATGTCTAACTACCTCACAGCATTCTTGTGAGGCTAGAAGAAAGGAGACAGCCACAATGCTTAGAATAATGAGAAGAATTCCAATATATCGTACATTTATGAGGTTCAAAAATGTTTGGTTGCTTAGGAATATATTGACTATCTTAATTAAGGACAACAAATGCTGTGGTTATGCATTTTTTAAAAAACTTGATGTATTTTAAACAGTTTTTTAAAGTTTTAGGATAGGTAAGATAAATGAGAAAATATTCATGCTAGGGTTTTGTCAATTTTATAAACATTGTTTATGCCACTGGTCTTCAACTGGTGGATCAGGATCCACCAGTGGGTCACAGCCTGTTCCAAGGTGGGTCACAACAGGAACACTACCAGTATTCAAATATATGGTAAAAGATTAAGAATTGGGTCCTCAAATGCACATTTGGGTTAAAAGTGGGTCCTAGGTCTGTAAAAGCTAAAGAGACCTTGTCTATGCTATATACCTGTTACATCACAGTGAAGCTTATTTTTAAACGTGCTGATTAGACCATCTGTTTTAATATTCAAGTTACTATTTTTTAAGTGCAAGATCCAACTTAAAGAGGCAGTATGGGATATTATTCCATAACCAAAGAAAAGTCAGGAGCTATTGGAAATGTTTGAAGTTCTAGGTAATAACATATAAGCAACATCTTAACACGCTGGTAACCTTTACAGATCTATTCATTACAGTGACTGCCAGAATATCAACTTGGAGTTTACATCTTATATATTTGTGTTGAGGGGACTTGGCAGGAATAGGGAGGTGGCATATGAAGTAAAATAATAGTGATGTAGCTCTTGGCAGCTAATTTTTATGTTCTATGCAGAACGATGTAAGTTCTGTATCAAAGAATCTCCATAAATCACGCAGAAAGAGATTTCTGTGTCCATTACATCTGAAATTACATTTCATGCCAATTTGAAATTTGACCAAATTTAACACTATAGTAATGGCAACATTTGGTGTCTGTTGCTAGATATTTGTGGCAGAAAAATACAAAGCTCACCTTGTTTGCCTGACTGCAATAGGACACCCAATAATTGATACAGGCATTGTATTGGTCATTTATGTTGAGAGGTTGATTGTGTTAAGTGTAACTCTTCTTTATGGCAGGAGGAGAATGGCACTGTAATAAAAATGGTTTTGGAGTGAATGCCATGAACTACTAGGCCTTTTAAGTTTTAAGATAATGTCTATATTTGTTCACGCTACTAATAAAATAAGCTCCTGAGCAAGAGGTACATTTGGAATATATATGGTGTGTATAACTTGCTTAGAATTGGGAAAGACTGCCACTTGTTTATAGGATTGTCTAGAGGATGGATTTCATTGTTGGTTCTGGCAAGTGTTCCTACTACTTTGGTAATGCTTTACAGGACACAACTGTTAGGTGATCACATGACTGCTAAGGCTTGTAAGATACTGGGAAAGAAGGAATGGTGTAGAGTGTGAATGAGTTTCCCTTTGAATAATAGAATGTGAGACATCAAATGGAATTGCTTGACAGTAGGTACAGGAAAGACAGAAGGAAGTACTTCATATAACATATAATTAACTCAGGGAGTTCATTGCCACAGGATATAGTGAAAGCCGCAAGCTTAAATGGCTCTTAAAAACGGGGATTCGACAAATTCAGAGAGAATAGATCTGTCAGTGGCTAGATTAGAATCTGTATTCCCGGAGTACTGTATGGTGGAGACAAACAACTGGATACTTCCCACCATCGTACTGTGTAAGCTTCTGAAAAGTATTTGGTTAGCTGCTGCAGGAAATTGAATGACTCTTGGGATTGATCTAACAAAGCAGCTATTGTGAAAGAACCATCTCCAGCCACTCCAAAAGATCAAATTTCAGAGGTGCCCAGCAGTTTTTTTTGTAGTCATCAAGTTGAGTACCAGCCCTAATTAGGGCTGTGAGAGTTTTTCGTTTATTTTTAATTAATTAATTTATACATCACTTGCATGACAGAATGGCTACTAAGCAGTTTACAAGAATAAAATCAATTATAAAAGCCATATGTATTTAAAACGCAGAATTAAAAAAATGCATCAAAACACTAAAACAAGTGCATCAGAAAGCATAACAGTTACAAGAGCAGGTATAACAGTTGGATCAGGAAGATCAAGGGAAAGGGAACACTCACCTAAATAGATGCACCTTTAAGAGTCTGCAGATTGCCAGTACAGGCGAGGTCTTCTCTATGCCAGCAGGGAGGTATTCAAAAACACTAGTACCACTAGTGAAAAATATAAAGCCTCAAATCTATAGTTGGTTACTTTCTCTAACCTTGGATATGTGGTTCTCATAAAGACTGATAAATATCTAGTTGGAACAGTACCATGAGCTACAGATTTTAATTTGATTGTCATTTTGCAATATTTTCCAACTTAAAATTCAGACATTATTCCCCCCCCCAAAAAAATGGAATGTAGTTTCTTAAACGTTATGAACTCTAGCCCATAGAACAAAAAAAACCTCTGCATTAAAAGAATAATGAAAACTAAAATTTTATATATACAAATGAACAGTTTTAATACAGAACAGCACTGCTTTACTACTTTCGTATTGAATTTGAAAATGACCAGGAAACTGTTCTGTGAAACAACAATTGAAGATATTCACCCTTCAGTTCCTTATTTTCTATTTAGCTGACTTGATTATATTTTATTTATTAAATTTCTATACCACCCTTCATCTAAGGATCACAGGGCGGTTTACAATATAAAAACACAAAAATACATAGCATAATTACGATATGATAATCTTTATTGTCATTGTCCCATACAGAACAAAGAAATTGAAAAATCTACATAAAACATTCAAAACCCAACAAGCCTGCTATCCCAGCTATCCCAACCTGGTTAGCCCCCTAAAAACTCTGATACCCCATTTTTTAATACAACATACTCCCATAGAGACTCCTTACACTGTGTTTAAGACCAAAATCGCATTTGGGTAGAAACTGTTTCTCAGGCGGCTAGTCCTAGTCTTTATAACCCTGTACCTTCTTCCAGAAGGCAGAAGCTGAAATAGATCATTTCCGGGGTGCGCACTATCCTGCGCTATCTCTGCAGCTTTCTTATGGCACCTGGAAGCATAGATTTGATCCAAGGTGGGAAGAGTGCACCCAGTTATTCTCTCCGCAGTCTTTACAACCCTGGACAGCTTTGTTTTTTCCCTGACCGTGCAGCTCCCAAACCACACACACAGACTATAAGTTAATACACACTCCACAGTACAATGGTAAAATGCCATCAACAGGTCCTCTGAGAGATGGTTTTCCAGAGGATTTACAAACAAAACAGCATGTTTTGTAAAGACATTTGATACTCTTGCCATCCACTTCCCCATCAAGTTACTAGATATGAGTAACTTCCCCATCATTACTAGATATTAAGTGGCCTGCTAGGATATTGAGTTGCTTGGAATCCCAAAAACTACCAGGGGTTTGGGATGGGGTAGGAGCTATGCCCAAAAGCGGACATAAATTCCACATCACCGGCTGGATTCAGCTAACTGTTCCCACTAGTAGAAGCCTGTTCAAGAACTTCTGCTAGCACAGTGGGGTGGCACCCCTGCCCTCCCCAAATTGAATCAAAATAGTGTGAGGGGAGCGGAGGGGAGATTGTTCTACCAGGCAAGCAGAAATACTTGCATTGACAGAACATTTGTAACGGCATGGTGTTAAATTCCTCTTCATGCCTTGAATTTTCTTCATTAAAAATCCGTTCACAAAACAACCCAAAATATATGGATAAAAGTAGGTTCGCAGCATGGTGCCACATCCCACTGCAGCTACTCCAGTGGCTAAAGCAGCATTCCAGGAAAGTGAAGCAATGCAGTTGCTGGTATGGGAAAGGCAAGATGAATCTGGTGTCCCTTGGGAGGTGACCTGAAGCTTTGCCACAAATGGGCTTTTTTCAAGTCCTGGTGCAACTTTTCTTCAGGCTTTAGCAAGAGGACAAGGTGCCTTGTTGTGCCAGCACTCAAGTTCTTGATCCTGCAAACCTGTATGTTCCCTGTGGGATGGCAGATAGCGGGAGGGAGGGATGGAGGGCAATTTAGTTTGGGGAAACATGGAAGGAAAGTGTGTGTGTGTGTGTGTGTGTGTGCGCGCGTGCACGCGCGCACCCCCCCCGCTGTTGTTTCAACTTAATTTTGGGGATCTCAAGGCTGCTTCTAAATAAACATACAGTCATCAAGTCCTTTATGTGATCTATCTTGGCTCTGAGCTTTGTGAATGAACGAGGATTTTAACCTGTACAGTCATACCTCAGGTTGCGATTGCTGCGGGTTGCGTGTTTTCGGGTTACCGATGCGCCAAAACCCGGAAGTACCGGAATGGGTTACTTCCGGGTTTCGGCACATGTGCAGAAGCAGTAAATCACGCTTTTCCACATGCGCAGAAGCGCCGAATTGCATCATGAGCATGCACAGACGTGGCGCTTCGGGTTGCGAACGTGCCTCCTGCACAGATCACGTTCGCAACCTGAGGTTCCACTGTATCTGTTAAGTGCAACATCGTTTGTTTTGCCTGGAACCAAATACTCTGGGTGACCTGCAGAAGGCTTGTTTGTACAGCATTTTGCAACTTTGTGTCCTACCATACTTTTGAAGTGCCAGAGCTGAACCAGTCTTCCTGTTTACCTTCCAGAGTAAGACAACCTCTCCACCTTTTAAGGGTGGAAATACGGTCAGAGATCCTTAGGTATATAGTGAAAAGTTCCTTTTGTTTTTCCAGCATCTCACGGTGTTAACAGTCCTGTCTTTTCCTAACTACTGCTTAAGAGGTAGTCCACTATCAAAACTGAGAAATGCAAGACTTTTCTTTCCAGAGCTATATTATGTATATGCTAGCTATTCATAAAATTCAATTATGGTTAGTATTTTTTTCCATTGTAGAATCTTTATATCAGTAGTAATTGTAGTAATAAAACCATATTTGCATTTCTGTTCTCCAAAATTACTTTGAGTACATCTTTTTTTTAGTTTGCTTATGGCTGTA
This sequence comes from Podarcis pityusensis, assembly GCF_964106645.2. NCBI lineage: Eukaryota > Metazoa > Chordata > Lepidosauria > Squamata > Lacertidae > Podarcis > Podarcis pityusensis. Next base: position 81,258 of record NW_028293326.1, read on the forward strand.
AAATGTTCAAACTGTAAAAATAAAGCCAGTTTATTTGCCTTACCAAAAGAAAGAAGCCAACTGGAAAAGGTTGGGGGGGTATGAGGAGGCAGGATTCTGCTGTCTAGACTTGATGTTTGTGGTTTGAACATTTTGAGGTAACACACTACCAGTTAATTTAAATGAACTTTCTGCCTTTGTAATTGAGCAGACTGTCAGGATTTGTCAGGTCTTGGCCTAGGTTCTAGACAGGATGCAACTGGTGTTAAGTTCACATTGGATCAGGTGAACTAGGAACAAAAGGCAAGAGACAATAGACAGATAAGAATCAAAAGGCCAGAGGCAAGTGCAGAGTCAGAGCCAGGCAGAAAGCCGACTGACTTGGGCTAGTCACTGTGTCTCAGCCCATCTCTAGTAAGCTTTGTAGTTAGGCAGCGTGGTTTTGAGGCTAAAAGTGCAGAACAAGGGAATTGTACACTCCATCTTAAGCTGCTTGGTGGAAAGGCAATATTAAAGTGTAATAAATAGGCCCCACATTTTAAAATTATATCTAATTATGCTCTGTCAATATTTGCTTGCATTAATGCTGTTAATCATACTGCTGCAAAGCCTCAGCATAAAGTTGCTACTTAGTTGGCTCATGAAATGCAGATAATAAAAAGTGAATCTTGTACGTTTTCAAAGGTCTCATTAAAAAGTAATAGTCTTCTACTTTGTACTTTATTTTCTCAGTGTGTGGTGTATAATCCCCTCCCTCCCCCGGGTTGGAGGCTTCAATGCTGTACAAGGTGAAATGTCCAGCAACAATCTGTTGAAAATATATTATATATAGAAATACCTTGACAGAGGACGGAGCTTAGAACAGTTTATACTGTCAAAACATCTGCAGATGGTGCTTAAAGCAATACTGTGCAACTCTTTGAGGGTTTTTCTTTGTCAAGTGTTTCTTTCACAGTGTTCCCTGGAACTTTCCCCAGAAAAATATTTACTTACACTTCAGAAAGCTTTCAGTGTGGCCACTGTTTTCTGTAGGAAAGATATTTCATGATTGTACAGATGGTAGCATATCCTCTTAGGATAACCTTTCATATTATGATAGGAAGTATTTACTGTTATTAATAATGGCTGGCATCCAAAAAGCTTCTTTGATTCACATAAGGGACTCTTATCAGTCATACAGAATTCTTTTCCCCCTTTTAAGCAGCTGATTCCTATGTCACATCACAAACAGTGAACATAGGCAGACTATTAAACATGTTTCAGTGTTTGTATGTATCATAAGGGGGTACTTCCTGAGTGACCAATATCATATTTGCAAGTGTCTTTATATACTATTTTGTGTTAGCTAATATTATTTGAACTCAAGATGTTTTCCCAGATAGTTTAAATGCTTTCTTTTTATTGTGTTTATAAGAAGCAGCAGTTAGTACAGAATGCTGCAGCACAATGAGACCCTGTCAGCCTCTTGACACTGGTTGCCTCTTTGCTGCTGGGCCAAATTCAAGGTGTTGATATAAAGAGCCCTTAACAGCTTGGGACCAGTTTACTTGTGGTATTGCTTTACTATCTGCAGAACTGGCACTGTTACAGGTACCACCTATGACCCATTCTGCACTTGTAAGAAATTGATATTTTAGTGTGGCAGCATCTACACTTTGAAACTTCCCCTCTACAGAAAGGCTGTACTCTTTTGGGCACTTGCTTAACACTTTCGTCCAGGCATGGCCAAACTTGGCCCTCTAGCTGTTTTGGAACTACAACTCCATCATCCCTAGCTAACAGGACCAGTGGTCAGGGATGATGTGAATTGCAGTCCCAAGACAGCTGGAGGGCCAAGTTTAGCCATGCCTGGTAGGCAAACCTATCTAGACATGTAGACGTTACATCTGTTTTATCTCTTTTAAGCTATTGTTAGCTTTTATTTCATATATTGAATGCTTTATATACATTTTCTTACTGATACTTTTATTGTTTTGTTATTTTTGTAACGGTTTAGACGTTTGTGGGGGTTTTTAAACAGTAAATCACTATATAGATTTAAAGAAAAAAGTGAGCGAGAGAGGACATTAGTGGTAAGTCAAAGTACAGTTTACCATTAATGTGTGGGCTCGTGAAGATTGCAGCTTCTTTGCTCCTTCAGGGATTCTGCGAGCTGAGCTATGGTTTGGCTTAGCATGTCTTCAAAATCCAGGCTCAGCTGTCACCAAGGCTTTACTGAGTCATCTGGCCAGCATAAATAAACTGCTTCTGGTGCATGGGACACCGGGACGAGTACCAGAGTGCATGGAAACACCATTTATCTTCCCGCTGCAGCAGTACCTAGTTATCTACTCAAGCTGGTATGCTTTTGAATTGCTAGGTTGGCAGGAGCTGGGACAAAGCAATGCAAGCTCATTTTGTTACACAGATTCAAACTGCCGAACTTACAATTGGCAAGCTTGGTGGTTTTGACCACAGTGCCATCCATGTCCATGGTCTGCCTTGGCACTATATGAACGAGCTCAGTCTACCTCATTTTCTCCTTATTTCTTGCACACTTGAAAAAGGGCTTACTTGGAATTCTAATTTTGATCCAAGGAACTATATCTAATGCATGCATATCTAATATAACAGACTAGGGTGTGCATGAGTTTTTGCAGCTTAGCTTCAGGACCAATAACTTAGGGGGCCAATTCTGTAAAGCAGAGCTTTCCAAACTGTGTGTCATGACAAGATAGTGTCACTGCAGTGTATACGTATGTCGCGCATACACTCCCCGCACTCCTCCCGGGGCTGGGAAGCAGTTAGTTTAACCCCTGGTTTGCTAGTAAAACTGAATTACTGTGTCGCGAAATGATGCATGTCTAAATAGTGTGTCACCAATTTGAAAAGTTTGGAAAGCTCTGCTGTAAAGCATCATTTTAAGCAGCATAAGATGGAAAACCACAAACATTTACTCTAATGCTACTGTAATTGTTTGAAAAGGGAAATACTGTAATGTTTTTACATTATTTTGTTTTATAGAATTCTGAGCAACAATAAGATAACAGAATTGAAGAATGGTTCCTTTGCTGGATTAAGCCTTCTTGAAAGATTGTAAGTCCTGCCCCCCTTTTATGTTTTAAGTATTATAATGTGGAAGGAGATGTAATGGAAGGGAGGGAGAATTCACCTCTTTAACTATATTTGAGTTTTTTAAAAACTATAACAACAACATTAAGATACTCCAGAAGTTAATATACTTGGATGAATAGTTTTCCTACTGTATGTATAATAAATACAAAACTAATTGCTTCAAATGTAATAAGAAATAAGCAAGATATTTCCATATAACTTTAGCATATTATTTTATCAATGCTTACTTACAAATAAGTTGCCATGATGATGCCACCCATCTGACTGCGTTGCCCCCACGGTTCTGGGCTGCTCCCAACAAAAATAGTTAAAACACAGTACAACATCACACATTAAATTTACTTTCTCTCGTGGAAATAAACTTATGACTACAATTCCAGTCATGTTTGCTGTAAAGCTCTTAGGTGCAATATAAATAATAGCAAGGATTTAAAGATTTAAAGAACTTTCACTAGGTGCATCCAAGGGCTTAGGTACACCCACCTAAATTTTTGTTTTTTGAATGGCAGTGCCACATGGCAAATCACAGCCTACTAAGAAAATTCCCTAGAGTTTCAAAAGAAGTGTGCAGTGCAATGCAGTGAGGGATAGCCTTTTTATTATTTTTTATTTAGAAACAAATATTTAAACTTTTCTTAGGCACCTAGAATAATCACACAGTGAAACTGCTGTTGATGATGATGCCTTCACTACAATAGTAATGTGTGTGTGTGTGTGTGTGTGTGTGTGTATATATATATATATATATCCATAATCACATTTTGAGTCTGTTAACTTTTTGAGAGATGGGAACAGTTTTTCTTGCAGTGCAAAAAAATCTAGAATTCTCTTTTACTGCGTTTAATTAAGGTTGTAACTTAAAAACTTTAAATATTCCAGTAATATTTCTAAATGGTAAAGAACTACTCTAAATTATTTTGCTTTTCTTTTGGGGGAGGAGTGGGGGAAAGTATTCGGAGCATAAAGGAAGAATTTGTCTAAAGTGATTGAGGACTGAGTGAGCGTTGAGAAGACAGGTTGCAGACAGATAGGATTGTTTTAATGTTCACTGCCTCCTAAGGCCTTTTAGCAGTACAGAAATGCTGCTTTTGTGCAGTGAGGCTGCAAGTGGAATTCTAACTTTGGATTCACACTGCACCTAAAAGTCGTATTTGCTGCAAGTTTGTAAACCAGCATCCCCACAGCAAAGCAAAAGTAAATGAGCATTATTGAGCTGGGATTGGCAATGCAAAGAGATCATAAATACATTTACTCAAAAGTAAGTCCTATTCTGAATTATACCCTTTGGTTAGCAATGTCTTCCTGTTTAATGTTGTTTAAAATGGCTCCTGATCTTCTGCAGCATTGCTGAAATTGCTTTTTAATCACTTCCTAAAACAATTTTTGATTCAGGATGCTCCTATTTAAAGCTTTATTCAGTACACATTTACTTGGAAGCAAATCCCACTGGATTCATTGAGGCTTATTCCCAAGCTGCAATTGAGGGGCAAGGCAACCTGCTGTTGCTTTCCTGAAGCCAAAGGGAAGTCAGGTGTGCAGATGGAGAAATGGTCTATCATCGCACAGGACGTTTAAGTACTTAATTAGCTATTACACAGAATGAGAGTTTGTATGCACCTCCATGTGCTCTCTTCAAGATCCCGCCTCCATGTTCCTTGAGCTTCTTATACACACAATAGTCCTACTTCTTTCTATTCATTAGAACACAGAAAGCTGATTTATATCAAGTCAGATGACTGGTCTTTCTGGTTCAGCATTGTCCACACTGAGAGACAGCAGCTTTCCATGGTTTCAGATAGAAGCCATTCCTAGCCCTAACTGGGATTGCCAAGGGTTGAAACCAATACCTTTTGCATGCAGCACAGCCCTGTAGTCTCTTTATGCAGTTCAACAGGAGCTGCAAGGTATTTGAGGAAAGGATTTAACATTTCCTTCATTTTGTGTTCATCCCAAATACCACATTTTCCTTAGAAACAGAATGTAATGTAGAACATAAATAAATATGCTGTCGTTTTGTGGCTCAAACATGATGAGCGTAATCAAGCACAGAGCTATGCACTTAAGTCCCTTCTAATCATTGAGCTTAGGCATGCCTAATGTTGTGTTGAATTGCCGCCAGTGGGTATAAATGTGGCATTTCACAAACTTTGTCAGTTCCAATGATCTCTTTAGGAGCTTATAACCATATATCCAGGAGCTTTCAATCATTGATTGTCTGAACGCATGTTGCTTCGCTTAGCAGTCACTTCCCACTTGAACAAGCTACTGTCTATTTTAGGAACTGCAGCAGTTGCTGAGAGAGACTGTAAACCTGCAAAGTGCATCTTTGTAGCATGTCAACAGATGTTTTTGATGCAGAATACAGTACTAAACTTAAAATGTGTTATTTGCTATGGTGCTTGGGAATTTGTATGTTGTTCCAGGCTTGATTCTCTGGGGCCCAGGTCAGCATCTAGATTCACTTTTCAGGAAGCTGTGTCCTAAGGGCACAGCTTCACAGAGCCCTTTTGACTCTTAGTTGGCAAGTTTGGGGTCAAACAGCATCCCCAAAAAGGCTGTATTTGGATAGCTCTGCCAGTTATTCATCCCAGTCTACTTTAATTCTTCCTGAAGTCCCAGTTGAGTTTTTATTGAAGAGTGTTTGCTGTTGTCATGCTTTAGCATCATTTCCCCAAAGCTTCTATTTACTATTTTGCTTTCTCTGATAAACTTTACTCAATATTTTGTCTTGGAGGTGAAACCACAGTATAATGATAAAGATCACTATCAGAAGATCATCATCATCATCATTCTTTATTAAATTTAAATACTGCCCTTCATCCAAAGATCCCAGGGTGGTTCACAACAGAAAAATATAAAATAAGAATACAAAATACATAATTAAGCAAACACAAACAAATAATCTCCTTCCCACAAACACATTTAAAAAGCCATAGAATATTAATCAGCCAAACTCCTGGCCGAAGAGAAACCTTTTTGCCTGGAGCCTAAAGATACGTAACCAGCCCCCCTGGCATTCCACAAGTGGGGAGCCACCACAGAACAAGTCCCATTCTTGTGCTGCCACCCTCCAAATCTTTTGTGGAGGAGGTGCACACGAAGAAGAGCCTCAGGTGATGATTGCAGGGTCTGGGTAGGTTCATATGAGGAGTATCGGTCCTTGAAGTATTGTGGTCCTGAACCATTTAACACTTCATAGGTCAGCACCAGCACTTTGAATTGGGCCTGGAAATTAATTGGCGGTCAGTGCAGTTGGGCCAGGATTGGTGTAATATGCTCAAACCATCTTGCCCCAGTGAGCAAGCTGATCACCAAATTCTGCACCAGTTGAAGTTTCCAAACTGTCTTCTGAGGCAGCCCTATGTATAATGTGTTCCAGTAATCTAACCTACGGATTAGATTACCTATGTGGAACAAAGGTGCATGAATAAAGTTTGCTGGTGTCATAAAGGAACCCTCACCCCAGTCCTAAAGCGTTTGTCCAATATCTTACATAGAATTATTAATCTAACAGTTATAACTTCATTATTGTTGTGCAGTTTGGCACCAGTGAGCAGCACTGAGATTTGGGGAGAAAGTGAATACCTTGTGTTGTTTAGTGATGAGTTAGATGACCAAGGTAATGAAAACCCAGTGTTCATCTCTTGAATAAGATTCTGGAGTAATCAGACATAATATACTTTTTATTCTGTGTATATTATTGATCTCTAGGTAAGAGCAAAAAAAGAATTCTGGTTTTCAGACATGGAATTTATTTTATATGCCATCATTACTTCATTGTTACTTTTTGATTTACTGTGTTATTGAGAGAGAGCTTTTGTTTCAAATTAGATGTAAACTCTTTGGGCACATTTTTTCTCAACATGGGTGTAAGAATCCCAGTAGGGAAGAACAGATTTGCTTTTCCACTCTTGCCTTTATACCTGCACAAGTGTGGATGCACACCAGGGATTTATGGGAAGTAATGGGATGTTGACATTCTCTCTCTCTCTCTCAAACCTGTCCAAGCTTTAGTCGAGGAAGCCTGGTGTAAAACTGCATGTGTTCCAAAGATGTGCTGTTGGGAGGAGATGGCAAGGCTTTGTTAAGCCTTTTGGAGACCCCTCTGTATGCAGGCATTTTGCTCATGTGGGGAAAGATTAAATCCTTTGGCTTTTTTTAAAAAAGAGTTTTCTGCTTCTAACTCAGCTCAGGTTCAGGTTCTTTAACATTGAGTCAGGATAATGGAAGAAATATCACCATAAAAAACAGTGATTGAGGCTGGTATGAACATTCATAACTTAGGCTGAAAATCAGTGGAAGGATTTCATGCTAACCCATTTCTCTGAAGAAAATATTTAAATCAAGAAGTGGGTATTTAATTTTTTCCCCACCTATGTTATATTATAAAGTGGTTATCCAGCTTGTAAATTTAGTCATACTACTACTTTTCTATCGTAATCCGTACACTTTGGAAATTTTCTTTCTTTTTTTTTAAACAGGGACCTTAAGAACAATCTCATTAGCACTATAGATCCAGGAGCTTTTGTAGGACTTTCATCTCTAAAAAGACTGTAAGTATTTACATTTGTTAACCTGGAATTAAATGGAATGTCAGAAAGTAGCAATTTAAATGTAGTCTGAACTAAAGCTTCTCTGATCTTTTAAAAAAGCCCTTAAGCCATAGGCACAAGACCTCTTACTTTGCAATGTTATATTACTGTTGTTTAAATCTATACTGTTCACTGCTCTAGAGTACTGTATGCAGTTCTTGTTGCCCCATCTTTTTTTAAAAAAGTTGATCTGGAGAAGGTAAAGAAATCATAAGGTGCTTGGGCATTTTATTTTATTTTTTAAAAAGAAAATAATGCAGTGCTCTTCTCTCCCTCCATTATTATATTCAGAAAAATTGTGTGTTTTAAGACATACACACTTACCTAGGAACTGGCCTGAGTGAACTCAGTGGGGCTTGCTTCTGTGTAGATATTAGTCTTCCCTGCAAATCTGACATACTGAATGACCAGGATTCAAATGGACACCCCTAAATTTTGTGCCTTACAGAGCAGTCCAACTATGTCTATGCAGAAGTAACTCATATTGAATTCCAAGGGGCTTGCTTGATCACAATCTAAATTCTGGTTTCGATTACTGATTTTTTGGGGTGAATTAAAATTACTTGAATTAAATTATGAGTTACATGTTGCATGGTAAAATGAAGCATTTTGGGTTTTTTTTTTCTCCATTTTGAACAGAGACCTAACAAACAACCAAATAGGATGCCTGAATGCAGATATATTTAAAGAACTTGCAAATCTCGTTCGGTTGTAAGTATTATTCTGTTAAATATTATTCTTAGCAATAATTTGAATTAAGCTTTTAGTAAACTCCTTTGCTAGCTAAATTGGTAGCCTATTGTTCGTATAAGGATTTCAAAATCCTTATCTGGAATTCTGTTTTACAAACCATGTATTCCTAACTCAAAATGTATGTTTATTTTGAGTTAGGAATACATGGTTTGTAAAACAGCTTTATAGTCCACATTATTCACCCAAAGATTCAACTTCCCCTGCTGCGATTGTTTGGCCAATTACACTGTAATATTTTTCCTCGTGCTGGCCTGGCTAGACAGAGAACTAGACATGGGTGAGATACATGCATACCAGTACTTGCTTAAGGGGCAGCCCCCACCATAATGATGGTTTGTGTAATGAGTTACAATTGGAATTGAGAATAATCTACGTTTTTGATCCAGAATAGTCCAGAATAGCACAAGGCTTTCTCTGAAGCTGACTGAACACTTGCTGTGTACTAATAGCAATCTCAGTCTTCCAAGTGCTGATCCAAAAAAGCACCATAAGAGGAAGATGTCAGGTGGCTTGGGAGTGCCGAGGTTTGCAGAAATACAAAATACTTTTAGGTAAAATATACTGGGGGGGGGGGGATATATAAAAAAATAATAAGGAGCCCAGTAGCACCTTAGAGACCAACTAAGTTTGATCTTGGTATAAGCTTTCGTGTGCATCAGATACACTGAAGAATAATATATATATACACACACACACACACACACACACGCGCGCGAATAATATATTTTATATATTTTATATATTTCAGACCAACACAGCTACCTACCTGAATCTATACTGGGGGGAGGGAGAGATAAATTCCCAAAAGCAAGGATTGAGTTTGGTCTGTGGGCATGGAATGCTCACAGTTGGAGAGGTGGAATGGAAAACTGGGGGGAGGGGGGGGAAGAATTAAACCCTGAATAACAACACCCTACACTGCAACAAGTTTGTTGTCAGTCCCACTTGTACGTATCTAATGTCACTGTTTTAAACTTTCCTAGAAATCTTTCGGGAAACCTGTTTTCCTCACTTGCGCAAGGAACATTTGATCATCTTACATCACTGAAATCTCTGTAAGTGTGAATCTGGGTGAGGTTTTTTTGGTGTAATTTTGAAAGCTAAAAGATATTGGTGTTAAAATTAAGTACAGAACATAACCAAATTAGATTTCATTTTATTTTACTGAAAAGCCAGTTTTGCCTCAGGCATTATGATTTTTTTGTTGTTGTTTCTTAAAACTACAAGTATTGTACTGAGCAAGTATGAACTTAGGAATATTAACAGCACCTCCCAGGTGTCCTGTGGCATATAAGAATTCCTTCCAGATAACCAAGTATGAAAGGATAACCAAGTGTAAAAGTTTAGGCAAATGGAAGAGTTGTTGGCTGTTCTTTAGGCCACTGTAATGTTACAAGTGACTTAAGAAGGTACGCATGGACAAATGATCTACTGAATTTATATGGCCAAAATACCTAGTTGAGTATTTTCAGTAATGCAGAGTTGGGCTGTTGATTGATTACAAATATTTGGAAATAGCTCAGTTATATACACCAAATTTATACCGGTTTCAGTGGGATTTTGCCTCTTTAAAAAACAAAAATCTGTCTTTTGTTTCTTCCAGTGAATTTCAGACTGATTATCTACTTTGTGACTGTAATATTTTGTGGATGCAGCAGTGGTTGCAAGAAAGAAATATAACTGTTCGTGAGACCAGATGTGCTTACCCCAAGTCACTGCAGGCTCAACCAGTTTTGAGTGTTAAGCAAGGTCTTCTAACTTGTGGTAAGAACATTATAACAAAGCAATGCTGACTCTTAATAACTATTCCCAAAGTGCACCTTTCCCTTCTTCTCACTCAGTTTGGTACTTTTGCACTAACACCAAGGCCTAAGTGTTCTTTTTTAAAAAAAGGAAAAAATAAGTTTAGCCCATTTACCCCCTCTGTCTTTGAGGACAGCGATAGACGGCCCCAGGAACAATAAACATAATACATGAAGTTGAGGTTTAGACAACCAGTGTGACATTCAACTTTAGGTGTTACTCTTGTATTTAAATTAATATTTTCAATATAAGACCAGGTTGGCTGGTAGTTTGAGAATCTTTAACTTGCAGTAAGTGCAATCTAATATTTTGTAATTATCATTCCTTTTAGGCTGATGCTGCTTCTGGTTATATGACATGGCAATTCTCTAAAAGAATTTTTTATTTTACATTCAGTAAATACACTATATTGATCTAAAACATGGTGTTTTGTTTCAATGGAATACAGACCCCCCTCTGGAATTACCATCTTTCTACATGACTCCCTCTCATCGTCAGGTTGTATTTGAAGGAGACAGCCTGCCTTTCCAATGTATGGCTTCGTATATTGATCAGGACATGCAGGTTCTGTGGTACCAGGATGGGAAGATAGTTGAAACTGATGAATCCCAAGGCATTTTTGTTGAAAAAAACATGATCCATAACTGCTCACTCATTGCAAGGTGAGGATTTGGGCTGTAGTTTCTTCCAGAACAGGTGGTCAACTTGTGGCCCTTCAGATGTTATTGGGCTCCAACTCCCATCATCCCTGACCATCGGCTGTGTTTTCTGGGACTGATCGAAGTTTGAGTCAAATGACATCTGGCGGGCCTTATGTTTGCAAGCTCTATTCTAGTAGATATCTTTGGCAAAGCAGGCATTTATTCACCTTTAAAAAAAAAATGTTTACTTGCTCTTGAATGCTGGTTTTGCCTTTTACCTTAGTGCTCTGACCATCTCAAACATTCAAGCTGGATCTACTGGAAACTGGGGGTGTCATGTGCACACCAGACGTGGGAATAATTCAAGGACTGTTGACATAGTGGTATTGAACAGCTCTGCGCAGTACTGCCCGCCGGAAAGAGTTGTCAACAACAAAGGCGACTTCAGGTTGGTGATGACAGCTTTGAAGGAGAATGTGTCTGCTGCTCTTACAGATTGCTTTTGAGTTCAAATGTTACCTGATTCTGTTCTCCTTTATGATAAAGGGTGAGTTATCATGACTCTCAGTTGCATTAGATAAGGAAATGAAGAGCCAGTGTCTTATTTATTGGGCCTCCTTGTTGGGAGAAAGCCATCACAACTCCTTCAGATTAAAAATATCAGTTAAAAGTACAGTGGTACCTCGGGTTAAGTACTTAATTCGTTCCGGAAGTCCGTTCTTAACCTGAAACGGTTCTTAACCTGAGGTACCACTTTAGCTAACAGGGCCTCCCGCTGCTGCTGCGCTGCCGGAGCACGATTTCTGTTCTCATCCTGAAGCAAAGTTCTTAACCCGAGGTACTATTTCTGGGTTAGCAGAGTCTGTAACCTGAAGCGTATGTAACCTGAAGTACCACTGTACAAAGCTGGTATTAATGTAGAATAAGTAGCCTTGATTTAACTTAAAAAAATAAAAAGTTGCTGAGGTGGACTGAAATATAAAACATTATCTAGAAACACCACTTAGATTATTTAAGGGGTGGAAACCTCACAAGAAGAGGCCAAATCCAGCCCTCCTGGCCTCTGCGTGGCTCTTCAGATACTTCCTAATGCACATCCCTTATTTTATACCAGTGGCGGACCTTGGGATCTCAAATTTCAGCAGTGCCCTTTGGGATGACAAAATTTGGTGCCTCTTGTGCTCCATTCTAAATAATAGTTGCTTCATCCCCTGCAGCTCCCCCAAGTCTCTGCGCCCAGTGTGACTGAACCGGTCACACTTCCCTAAATCTGCCTCAATTCATACCCTCCTTATGTGCTTTTGCCTGGCTAGAATGTGATCACTCTTCCTGGTTGCCTTAATGGAAGATAGAGAGGCGTCCTGTACAAAGGTAAAATGTACATTTGCCTCTTTGCTCACCTTTGCCCCTGGCCTTGCCCCTGGAAGGTTGCCCAGATGAGAATGTGGCCCCTTGACTGAAGAAGGTTCCCTGCTCTTGGTTTATTTGTTCAGTCACTTAACCAGTTTGCATATTACTGTGTTCAAGCAGTAAGTGTAATAGATGTAACAACCACTATCTGCATCTAGGCGATGTTAATTACTGTTGGACATTGCACACACTCACCTTCATTTTGCACTTGTTTCTTTCTTCACCTTTTCCATTCTGACCTCTTTGCTGCTGGTTACACTAACAGCACATTGCCTCTGGAGGTGCCAGCCATAACAGTTAGAGTCTCTCTGTGTAAGGTAACGCCTTTTCTAACTTACGTCTGTTGCACTTTCTAGCAGTAGTGCGTACTGTGAAGTGAAGTAAGTCAGTGTAGAGGCCATTTGTCTTTTGATTTTTGTTAGCCTGTCCCTGTCATTCCCTCTCCCCACCTCCAAATCAGAATCACTTTGCATAGGATGATTTTGTACGTGGATATCTCTTCCATGTGGTGGAAACATACATATACTATGAACTGCAGGATATAAGAAGAAGTGTATCTGAAGAAGAATATCTGAAGAAGTGTGCTTGCACACGAAAGCTCATACCAAGAACTAACTTAGTTGGTCTTAAAGGTGCTACTGGAAGGTTTTTTTTTATGCAGGATATAAGACTGCACAGCTTAGAAGTTTTTTGTCAAGCGGTATATAAACCTTGTCAAGTAAATGAATAAAATGCCTTGATTTCAAGTTAAGGCTTAATACCTTGCATGTATAACCCACAAATCGTTTATTAGCTTGTTTGCTTGCTTATTCCTACGAAACTCATTTGTGAGACACTGACTTGGCTTGCTTGTCATATTAAAACATAGGTGAAGTAAACTATGGTTTAAGCTGAATGAGTAGCATGCTGCTCAAATACTGTTGCTTCAGTCTTCTCCCTTGCTCATGCTGCACTGTGAAGGAAATGGTGGTTTTATGTGAACCTGGGCTTGTGGTTTACTTCTTGAGGGAAACCAAGATTTGTTCTTGGCTTAGCACTCATGGTTTGTTTGAGGGAAACAAACCACAATTGTATGTTGTTCACACAAACCAGGCTCTGACTTGCTTCCTTCCTAGCTCAGTCCTCTCAAGGCTTTGGTGCTTATATCCTGGTCCATTTGACATACAAACTGGGATTGATTGTTCAAAAGAGGGAATGAAAGACCCCCTTTTGCCTGTTTTACTTTCAAGCATTTCTTGCTTGTCAGAGGTGACCAGGTGAGTTTTACAGGAAGATATGCCCTTAGGAAATGGCGGCCGTTATATGCTCAAAATATATGTGAGGTTTGCATTGGTCAACTTTTCAGTAAGACCATGGATCAAAACTACTCTAATTCTGTGTACCTAAGGGAGATTGGTACTTTTGGTTCTCCAACCTTCAATTACTGCATCACAGATCTCTGCTGAAATTGAGAGGTGCTTTAAAAGCAATTTTGTGATACAACATTTGGAGGAAGTGGCCTGTGTGTGTGGTATTTCAACAGTTCAAAGATGAAAGGTGTAAAATTTCATTAGCCATCTCCAGGCCCTTAAATGCCTCAAGTAGTTCTTTGGAGCCAAGCCATGTTTGCCCTTCTCCTGTTACTTTAGTCCTTTCCCTGGTGCAACCTTTTCCATTTATAGGAAATGCTGTGTTGAGTTGAGAAGATAAAAAATATAAGAAAGTTTCTGGCAGTGTTTATGAAAAAAAAATGCAGAGGAATTTAAATAACTTTTAAAATACAATTGTGAATTGTTCGTTTTGGACTTACAATTAGAGGTAAAAACAGATGGTAAAGCTTGTTTTTTGAGCATTCTCTATTAAATTAACCTGTGCTTAGCAGTGATTGTTCAGTTTAATAGGATTTTGCCTCTCTGGAATTCATTGGAAGGAAACACAATTTCTGGAAACATTCATTTTATCAGGAGGTTCACTAGAGCTGGGTTTACTGCAAAAACCTTCTATCTGTGGTATAGAAAAAGCAATAACAAAGAGCTATATTTCACCTTTTGAGGCCATACAGAAAGCAGGCTCTGACTTGTAAAGGAAATTATTCTGAGCAGATGGCTGTAAATGCACCTAGGAACATTTACCTTTATTGTTCTTGGTTTGGACGGCTACAGCATAGCTGGAAGTGTCTATTTTGATTCTGCTTAGAAGCTATTTCATACTGAAGTAGAAGAACTTAAATGCATCTCTTCTCTAGGGAGAAAATAGTATATTCAAGCAAAGAAAGAAGGACATATGTATTAGCTATACTTCATTCATTTCAGTTTGATTGTCCTTTTCAAATTGAAAAAAGACTAGCTCAGTATTTACGCAGCAGTATGCTTTTCTACAACTGCATTTATTTTGTGCATCATGCACAAACAGAATCCTGTTAGTTCTCACCATGGCAAAATGTAAAATAGCAAACCAATTTTGGAAAAACCATTCACGTTTATTTTAGCACATCTTTCTTTCAGGATTTTCCTGAAAATAGTTAAGAACCTGGCAGCTCTGGTGAATCAAACCAAAGGTTCATCTAGTCTAGCATTCTGTTTTCAACAATGGCCTGCTGAATGTTTCTGGGATGCCTATAGAAAGGGCATGAAGGCAAGAGCTGTCTCCTGTTTGTTTTCCCCAAACTGTTTTTCAGTTCACAGGCTCTTAATATAAAAGTTCCATTTTTCCGTTAAGGCTAATAGCCACTGATCTGATCTCTATGAGTTTAACTGCTTCTTTTCTAAAACCCATCTTAACCTTTGGCACTCATTCGGTTGGTAGGAATGTGGGATAGGGTTTCCCCATGAGATGCCTTCTTACCCTGGGAGATTTTTGTGGCCTCTCTAAGGCTTCTCTGCACAAAACTGAAAACTTTGTTGTCCTGGCAGACCTGTGGCCTGTAGGTGTTTGACATAGAACTCTTCCTTTGCTTGTTTTAGCTTAGCTTGAGTCTCTACTGCCGTTCGTTTCTTTAATTTTGCTTACTGTTACGTGCTGTGTGTTTAATATTTTCACAAAAAATATTGATTGTGTGGTGTAAGCCATATTAAGTCCCTCAATTCAGGATACATATGCTTTAAATAACGTCCTTGTGGCAGTGAATTTCGCAAGTTTTGAATTTTCTGTTCTGAATTTACTACCCCTGAATTTCACTGAGTGTCCCCAAGTTCTATCATTATATTCAAGGAAAAGGAAGAAAATTTATATTATAATCTCCACCCTGTTCATAATTTTGGAAACCTCTATTGTGTCTTTCCCTTAGTCCTTTGTCTACACCTAAAAATCTCCAGATGCTTTTTTATCTTTTCCTTATAGAGAAAATATTCTACTGTTCCCTTGATCATTTTCGTTGCCCTCTTCAAAATTTTAAAGCTGTCAAAACTGGTGCAATTTACACTTTTGGAAAGGTTTCTAATAATGAGTCAACATTGTATGTAAAGGATTGTATTGGTGCTTGTCTAAAAATCCAATAAACACATGAGTGTTTTCCATTGTTACTGTTTATCGTCATCAAAGATAAATGGTATCTGTTTTGAGGTCTTAAAATCTTCCCGAAAGACAGTTACGATTTATACCTAAGGAATAGTTAAACTGCCAGTTTAACTCACTCACAGGCAAACTCTCAATAAACCAAGTATCAGTAGTTGCAAGAACAGTGTTTCAAGAAAAAAAAGGCAGACCTATGTTAGTTCTTTAACTTTGTGGAAATAATAGGTTTCACTTTCTTACTCTACACATTTCTGTAGAGTATCTTGAAGAATATCATTGAATACTTTAGCTAAACTTGTGTGTTAATACATAGAAATAATAATTTTCTCAACATGCTTAGATCCAAAAGGGGAAAATAAAAGCATCCCCCCCCCCCAAAAAAAGATAAATTCTGGGATTTGAGAGGTTTCTGTGTATAACTTTTTTGGGGGTTGTGAACCGTCTGGTATATCAACATTATGTGAATTTGGTATAAACATGTGTAAATTAGATACTTTCCACAAGGGCCTAATTAATAATGTAGTTAATTGGTTGATCATTTTCATTGGTGTATCAGTCCTCTAAAACAATCCTGTGAATGTTTATTCAAGAGTAAAACGTACAGATTTCAGTGGAAGTTACTCCCAAACAAGAAAGTGTGCAAAAGATTGTAGCCTTTATGTTTAAAATACAGTAGTGTTTAATATCCTTCATCTTTATCTCTGGTTACCTTTATTGTCCCACTTTACTCAATACTCTTTTATTAAACAAAAAAGACAACAGGGGTAAGATGGAGTACTCATTGCATCTCCAAGTAATTTAATTAAGTTTCTGTATTATGGCATTGAGAGATTAAAAATATTTTCCACAGAGTTTTTAAGCTCTTTAACATAATCCCTTGAATAATATTACTTGTTCTAGTTTTGTCAAAAGTCAAAGTGTTTGATACTTTAATTGACAAGTGCAATTATTATTCTGAGTTGAATTGCAGGGCTGCCTCATTTCACTTTTAAATTATAGCCAAAATTAGAGAACAATAGGATAGAATAATTCTGTTGCTCCCCAAGAATTGTTGTCTTAAACACAAACTTCTGCTTAATTACAGGACACAGTACAAACTTCATTTATAAATGTAGCCTGTTGCTCTTCTATTTTAGTTGCAATGCCAATACACTATAAACTTTGGATAATTTTAAATTAAAATGAAGAGTTCATTTTCACTTTGGGTGGAAAATTGTATATAACTTCTCTGGTGATTTGGTGTAACCCCCCCCCCCCCTTGCCAAATTGTGGAAAAGTCTAAAACAGTAGGATATGGAGATTAAAAGGCTTGTAATGTTAACATATGAAGAGCATGGCAATGATGAAGGCTAGCCAAGTTGAAATTTTATGTGGTTTGCATATATGTAGATTTGAAGTGTGTGTCATTTTGTGATCCAGTCCTTATTTCTGCTGTTTACTTTTTTTCCAGAGTGGCCCTGAAAATTTGTCTTAATCTTTTGCCTTCAACTCTTTAGGTGGCCTCGTACGTTGGCAGGTATTACTTCATACCTGGTGTGCACTCGTTACTCAGGTGGCAGTGGAATATATACAGGAAACTCTCAGGCTGAGAAGAGAGCTTGGCGCAGATGTGATAGGGGAGGATTTTGGGCTGAAGAGGATTACTCTCGTTGCCAATATACAAATGATGCCACTCAAATCCTGTATATGTTTAATCAGGTTATTCATTCTTTCTCCCAATCTTAACGTAAAATGTTTTGCACATAAATTCTTGTAAGATTTTTCCATGCTGTCTTTATTCTTCCATCCAGAAGAGGGTTTCCTCTTCAGTGAAGAACACAGCTTGAAAAGTCTACGTTTTCATGTAGCTTTTTTTTTTTTAAAAAAAGATTGCTTGTTTATAAGTATGCCTAGGATACCTGAGGCCCAGTATTAGATCATAAGCAGGTGGAAAACACGTGTTCTCATTATATTTTCTTTTTGAATGTTAATGATTTTACTAGCACACAACTGAATGATGTAGCTGCTTAGAGAGAAGCTCAGTTTTAACATATGAGCTTGCATCTTTGTGCAGTGAACTATTAGAAGTTGTTTTTTAAAAGTAAGCATGTTTGCTTGTTGCAGCTTACTCTGCAGGATCAGTTTCGTATTTATTAGGTCTTCTATTTCACATTTTGCCTGTAGTCCTAAAGTGACTCACAATATAAATATGCAATATGTGCAGTAAGATCCTCATATTTGGAGGTTATTAGCAGCTAACATCTGATTATCTTTCTCTCAGGGGAATTGGTGCTAGATAGCCCTGTGACAAGGTCGATTACTGATCATTGCTTCCAAGTTTTTAGGAAATCAGAATTTGCTTCTTCTTTTCTTCTTTTTTCACTTTGCTGTGCTTACTCAAAATTTTGCTAAGGTAGACTAAGGCTTCAATCCTTAAATTGGCCCAAAGGAAGCTGTTGGAAAATTCTGAGGGCATATACGTCCTGCTGGCAGCATTCCACCATGGGCCTAAATGGGGCCTATTGGGAAAGCCATGAAGTTGCATGTTCCTGACCTACTTTATTTCCACAAAGTGTTTCCAAACAGACCGTGAAACAATGCCAGTCCTGACTGGTGCTGTCAATTTCTTCCCATTGCAGTCATAAAAACATAGGAAGCTGTTTAAACTTTTGTTATAGTTTCGTCTCAGTCACATTCAGCTACTTTCGTTGACTGCATCTTTACAGAGCCACAGCTTGGAGATGTCGGGTTGAACCTGGGAACTTTTGCATACCTTTTACCAGAAATGGAGGGGGTGGGGTTGCAGAAGTAAAGTTGCCTCCCATCCTGGATGCAACTAGCTGGCATTTATTTGGACATGGCTATTTGGTTTGCCACAGATTCTCCCTCACTATGGCTGCACACAAACAATAGAATTGCTCTATTTGTAAACTGGTTACATTTTAAACACATACCTTTATCACATACACAACCCAACAAGACAATGACAATAATCCACCAACAGCATACAAATCAATATGGCTAACCTGATCCAAAACACCCACCCACCCCACTCACACATGAAAACAAAGATCACCACAGTCAATCACAAACAAACAACCACACCCTAGGCCAACCCCAACCTCTCTCACCACCAAAGAAACACAAATGAACAGCAGAGAACCTGCACGGGCAACGCTGACACCAAACCCTACATACATTAAGCAAAATAGATACATCACCCCCCCTATCTCCCCCCTCCCCCCCCCCCAAATGTCTCAACAAATGAAACTGATTTGTAAAAATGTTACATGGAAAAAATACGAGAGACATTACACATACTTCTGTAAAACAAGAAAATCTTTAATAATAATAAACACATACCTTTATGACAGATGCTAATGTGAATTGGCCCTATTGTTTTGTCTTGGTTATGTAATTTATACAATTACTGTGCTCCATACAGATGCCGCTGAACCTTACCAATGCTGTAGCAACAGCTCGACAACTGTTAGCTTACACTGTCGAAGCTACAAACTTTTCTGACAAAATGGATGTTATTTTTGTGGCTGAAATGATAGAAAAATTTGGAAGATTTGCTGAGAAGTACAAAGAGGTAATTATGTTTTCCTCAATATCTCTTTTTAAAAATGCCCTTGCTAAAGCTAAACTGCGCTGTCGGTTGATATCCAAACCTCTTAAAAGCTGTAACTATTTATAGAGACCAGCTAAATTAGAGTATTCCTCAAATAGCCTTTAAGGGTAAATATGTGCTTGTGGTTAGAGGCTTTCCATTTCACTGTTGAACTTTATTGATCTTTATGTTTAGGCACATTTGAATGTTGGAGACCACAATGTACTAAATATCTGCAGTGCACTCAATATCTGCAGTCAAATCAAAAAGAACCTGGGAACAAATGTTTAAAATTATTCTGGCAAGAGCTGTAGTATTACAGTGTCATGGACTGTGGCTGTGGAGCAATCCAAGTTGTTCATTAAGTGATTGATTTAATGTGACCTAAAATATGTGTAGGCCATGGATTACAGGTTGATTTATTGCATTATAAGGATGTTGTTTTTCCTTCTGTGATGTATGAGGTCCAGATTGACACAATCTGACACTGTTCTGCCACTGCTTGAAGGCAATAAAAGCTATAAAAATGCCAGACAGAAATTCATGAGCAGTGTTTGTCATAGTAGAGTAAATGTGGCAATAGACAATGCATTCTTAACATTACTTAGTGAAACCCAGTTTAGTCTTGCTTTGCTCAGCCATAAAAATCAAGTATGCTAGCTTTCTATTTAAGTATAAATGTTCAGTATATTACATAGTTTAAAGGTAAAAGTACAGGTATCCCTGACTGTTAGGTCCAGTCGCGGACGACTCAGGGGTTGCTCGCTCATCTCGCTTTATTGGCCGAGGGAGCCGGCGTACAACTTCTGGGTCATGTGGCCAGCATGACAAAGCTGCTTCTGGCGAACCAGAGCAGCGCACGGAAATGCCGTCTACCTTTCCGGTGGAGCAGTACCTATTTATCTACTTGCACTTTGACGTGGTTTTGAACTGTTAGGTGGGCAGGAGCTGGGACCGAGCAATGGGAGCTCACCCCATTGCGGGGATTTGAACCGCTGACCTTCTTATCGGCAAGCCCTAGGCTCTGTGGTTTAGACCACAGCTCCACCCGCGTCCCTTATATAGTTTACATGGAAGTAAAAATAAGGATTAATGAATTGAACTTGCAGCATCCATTTATTGCAACACAGCACTTCTAGGTAAAATTGGGACCTACAAGCTATATGGCAACATTATCCATAGTTCAGAGCTGCTTCCATTTCCTTATTGGGATTTGTCACAACTGCTTTGGCTATGCAGGTGTTTATTGTAACAAATATTGTGAAGGGCAAATGGCAGGTGCTAAATCCTCAGCACATCCCCGTATGTGTGTCCCTCAGCGTCTTAGGAAGCACATGTTTTATTTATTCATTACAGTTTTTAGCCTCCAAGGAAGTTCTTGCTGACTTACACAAGGGCTTGAATCTTGAGTACCATGAGCAGAAGGAAGTCAAATAGAGGCCTTTTTCATCCCCTATCGCTACACCACCTGTGCCCTCCAAAAATCCTCTCTAGAGGCCTCTGCTTGGGCGAAGTCCCTTTGCCAATTTTGGCCAATACACACCTCCCCAAGCAATCTCCCAAGCCCCATTCTATACTATTCAGGAGGGGGTCCCCAACCCTCTACAGAGGCTTTGAGGGTACAGGTAGCTGCAGAGAGGAGTGGGGTGTAGGTGATGAACTCCCCTTCCGCAAATGACCTGCAGTTCTTAATATTCAGAATGCATGGTAGGGTTCTCATTCTGATTTTCCATCCTGAGCAAGCCTTTCTAGCTTCAGCAAATTTGCTGCGTTGTATGCCTTCTGACTGTCCTGAGTTTATTTTCTTCCTCCCTTAATCTCTCTAGAAAGCATTTCTGTAAATAATGAAGGCACTGGACACTGGGAAAACTTGATTTTAGGGGCAGGAATATATATATACAGTGGTACCTCGGAAGTTGAACGGAATTTGTTCCGGAAGTCTGTTCGACTTCCAAAAGCTTCGGAAGCCGCATCAGACGTTCAGGTTCCAAAGAACGTTCACAAACCGGAACACTCACTTCCGGGTTTGCTGTGTTTGGGAGCCAAAATGTTCACAACCAAGGTATGACTGTATACATATTAAAGCTTGGCAGGCAGATTTTTAGAAAAAAAACCAACTAGTCTAAATTTTATTTTTGATGATTTACCCATTAGCCCATGGCGAGGGTATCAAAAAGCTATATGGATCATTGAAACCCCATCACTTGATGCCTTAGTATCCTGCTCACCCCAGCCTAGGTTTTCAAATTTCACTAGGCTCTGGCCATTTTTAGGTTTATTTCAACAGCAATATAAGAAGGAAATTGCTTTTTAAATTTTCCTTTCTCACTTTTTGCTTATTTAATAGAAAAACTAAAACAAAATAAGCATATACATCAGGCTGTCTTAAATTCCTACTTCTACTTCTAAAAACACATATTTCTTTCGTGTCTTTATTATGAGGCCAGACAGGCACGTTTTATGCATTGTTGTACTAGGAGCACTGTAGAATTTGCTTTCTTAGATTAAATTATAAGAGAGATCAACTACTATTAGTAGTACATGTGGGCAGCAGCCTCTTCTTTAATCTGAGCTAGTGAACTGCAATTGAAGAACTAACTGCACATGGGAACTTAAATATATACCGTATTTTTCGCTCTATAGGACGCACTTTTTCCCTCCTAAAAAGCAAGGGAAAATGTGTGTGTGTCCTATGGAGCGAATGCAAGGGGGAGGCAGGCGGGAAAAGCCCCCAAGAGCCGCACACAAGCTTCGTGCGCTCTTGCGGGCTTTTCCCCAGGAGGGAGAAGGGACTGACTGGCTGCATTAGTCCCTTCTCCTACCTCCCAGAAAAACCAGGAGAAGCCGCGCAGCCCCTTTAAAGAGCTGGCGGCTTCTGCCGGTTTTGCGGGAGGTGGGGGAATCCCCCCCACCTCCCAGAAAAGCCAGGAGAAGCCACGCAGCCCCTTTAAAGAGCGGGCGGCTTCTGCAGGCTCTCCGGGAGGGGGGGAAGCTGCAGCGGATTCCCTCCTCCCCAGCTCCCTTTGAAGCAGCAAAGTGGGAGGGGAGCAGCTTACACTCGTGTAAGCAGCTCCTCTCCCACTTTCCTGCTTCAAAGCAACCAGGACGAGGGAAGGAAGGGGATCCATGCAGCGGATTCCCTCCTCCCCAGCTCCCTTTGAAGCAGCAAAGTGGGAGGGGAGCAGCTTACACTCCTGTAAGCAGCTCCTCTCCCACTTTCCTGCTTCAAAGCAACTACGGAGGAGGGAAGGAAGGGGACCATGGATTCTCTGCTTGCGGCTGCAGAGGATTCCCTCCTTCTGGGCTCCCTTTGAAGCAGCAAAGTGGGAGGGGAGCAGCTTACACTCGTGTAAGCAGCTCCTCTCCCACTTTCCTGCTTCAAATTGGATGGAATCCACTGCAGTTGCGAGCAGAGGATCCATGGCTCCGCTTCCTTCCCTGGAAGCAGGGTGCGGGGGTGCAGGGGAGAAAGAGGGCAGGAAATAGATGCCGGGCAGGAAGACACAACCATACTTTGACCACTGGAATGTCCACTCCAGCCTCCCCAGATTTCCACTGAGACGGCCAGGCTAATCTCGATGGCCATAAGTCAGGCTCAGCATTATTGACTGGACTTAGATAAGCCATGGTTCCCCTTCCTACCCTCCTCTGAGGCTCGATTTAAAGCAGCAAATGGACAGGAGCCGCCCGCTTTGCTGCTTTAAATAGTTTAGTGCAACATTTGATTCAGAATATTTTTTTGTGTGTTTTCCTCCTCTAAAAACTAGGTGCGCCCTATGGTCAGGTGCGCCCTATGGTGCGAAAAATACGGTATATGTTTGACTGGGGAAAGCAAGAGTACTATGAAAATGTCCACGATCAAAGAAGAAAAAACTCTAAAACACATTGATGAAAAATAGGAAACGATGTAGCATGGAAATAGAGGTGTGTGTGGGTGTGTGTGGGTGTGTGTGGGTGTTTGTGTGTCTCCCCATCTCTCTATAATAGGCCTCAAACAGAATGATGGATATTGCAGAGTTAAATTGCAAACTCAAAAGGGTTTAGTCTCTGCTAGTTATGATTTTAAAAAATAAATTTAAATAGGTATGTCTATTACTTGAAAATAGTTTCTAAATAAGTGTGCTTGTGGTCAATAAATAGTGGGTGAGGAGAGAACCGTGTACTGAGCTCCTTCAGTACGTGGAAATGGTGGAATAAAAATGTAATAAAGTGCTGCAGGACAGGGAGAATAAAATATTTTTTAAAACTATGAAAAATGGTACACCAGCATGTATGTCAGCCTTTCTGATCTCTTTCCTCTGTTAGCTTGGTGATGTGATGGTTGATATTGCAAGTAACATAATGCTAGCTGATGAACGCATTCTGTGGATGGCACAGAGGGAAGCCAAAGCTTGTACCCGAATTGTACAGTGCTTGCAGAAGATTGCTACATACCGGCTAGCTAATGGAGCTCAGGTTTACTCAACGGTAGGAAATGACACTTTTTATTCGTTGATAAGCACCGCTTTATTTAAATAGTAGATTATTTTTAATGGAAGCTATTCAACTATGTAGGAACAGAACATTTGGAATTTTGAAAGGAAATTGTGTACTTTAACTGGTTTAAATTACCAATATATAGCAGGTTTCAGACATATCTCTCTCTGTGTGTATGTGTCCATCTATCTATTTGTATCTTTGTTTTCTACAGTATTCTCCAAATATTGCCGTGGAAGCTTATGTAATAAAAGGAACTAGCTTCACCGGAATGACCTGCACTGTGTTCCAGAAAGTAGCGGCAGCAGACCGCACAGGACTCCCTGAATATGGACGAAGAGATCTGGATGGAAGCCTTGATAAGCAACTGGGCTTTAAGTGCAATGTCTCAAATACATTGTCAAGCCTGGCACTTAAGGTTAGATTAAGCGTGTGTGTGTGTGTGTGTGTGTGAGAGAGAGAGAGAGAGAGAAGAGAGAGAGAGAGAATGTGTGTTTGAGGCAATTTATATATTCAGCAGGAAAGCTTTGTTTAAAATATTCTACTTCATGCGCACACACAAAAGTACACTAACTATTTTGGGGAGAAGGCTAGGCCAAACCCATTCCCCTTGGTAGGCTAATTTTCTTTGAGGGAGGTCCCACCCATCCCTTTTGCAGACTGAAATGTACAGCTCAGGAATAGCTTGATCACTTGATTCTGTTGAATATACAGAGTTTGTGTTTGATGCTTGCTAAGCTGACCCTAAAGAAATTATTTTGTATAGATGAAGGTATAAAACAGCTTCCTGTGTCCCTAAGCTATTGGTCCATTTAGCTCAGTATTGTCTCTTCAGTGACTGGCAGTGACTCTCCATGGTTTCGGGTAGGAGTTTTTCCCAGCCCTGCTTTGAGATTACGTAAAAAGTGTATTTTGAGATACAGAGAGAAAGTCCAACTTAACTGGCAAATGGAATTCTTAAAAAGTTTTAACAGACAACACAAGGATTTTCTTCCACACTGTCTATGGAATTTTCTTCCTTTATCCTTTACCATTCCTTTAGAATTATATTTTTCGCCCTATTGGGCGCACCGGCCCATAGGGTGCACCTAGGTTTTTTTTGGGGGGGGGGATAAAGAAAAAAAATTATTCCCCCCCCCCCAGGCGCGGGGCTGGGGCGGGGGAAGCCCGAGCTTTCCCCAACCCCAGCCCCCAGAACAGGCTGCTATCCGCAAGCCTAGGGAGCCCGCGGGAAGTCGCGCCGGTCTCCCCAGGCTTGTGGATATCTGCCCGAAGGCTTCAGGATGCAGGCATCTCTCTTCGGGATGCAGGCAACTCTGCAAACCAGGTCGGGGAACAGCGGGATGGCGGCGCTCCGCCTCCCCGTTGTCCCCCGAGCTTGTGGTGCTGGCGGTGGGGAGAAGCATGCTTCTCCCCACCGCCAGCCTCCAAACCAGGTCGGGTAATAGCAGGATGGCGGCGCTCCGCCTCCCCGCTGTCCCCCGAGTTTGTGGAGCTTCCCGATATCTGCAGCGCGCCCCAGGCTTCGGGATGCAGGCTGCTATCCGCAAGCCTTGGAAGCCCGACGGGAACTCGCGCGGAGCTCCCAAGGCTTGCGGATAGCTTCCTGAAGCCTGGAGAGCGAGAGGGGTCCGTGCGCACCGACCCCTCTCGCTCTCCAGGCTTCAGCGAAAGCCTGCATTCGCCCCATAGGACGCACACACATTTCCCCTTCATTTTTGGAGGGGGAAAAAGTGCGTCCTATAGGGCGAAAAATACGGTATGTTCTCTTCCATGAGCTGGAAGTGAGGGGAGCTATAACTGGCAACTACTATTCTCAATTTACTTTTCACATCTACAATTGCTTCTCCTAATAGAATATGTGGATAATTTATTTGAATTTGGTTAACCCTTCCATGTGCTCAGGAGGCTTCAGACATTGCTTAGTCAGGTCACGGCAAGCTAACCTCATGGAAGCAATTCCTCACAAAAGAAATGATGTTTTGACAGGCACACCCCTGAGCACGCATTAAGGAAAGGAAACTCAGTGCTGAGGGATGGAGGGAACAACATATCAAAGCAGAGATAGGAAGCATTGTCTTTTGTTTCAGTATTAACACACCACATGTCTGTTTTGCAGAACACAATTGTGGAGGCCTCAATACAACTTCCACCTGCCCTTTTTTCACACAAGCACAAAAGAGAGATCAGGCCAGCAGATGACACTGTCTACAAGCTTCAACTTATTGCATTTCGCAATGGGAAACTTTTCCCAACAACAGGGAATTCAACAACTTTAGCTGTGGATAGAAAACGCCTTACAGTGGTCACGCCGGTTATCCTCACCAAATTAGGTGTGTTTCAAGCAAATTATCTGTTCCGAGAACTTTCGCCTCTGTCTTTGTCTTTAATCGTAAAATGTCAGTGCTTCAGTTTGCGTGTAATAAGATAAAATCCCATTTTCTTTCTTTATAACCAAACAAGATGGCTTGAGTCTGCCCCATCAACACACTCCTATCAATGTGACATTGCGGCGCATTGCGCATGGAGCAGATGCTGTTGCAGTGCAGTGGGACTTTGATTTGCTGAATGGGCAAGGAGGATGGAAATCTGATGGATGTCACATTCTTTCTTCAGATGAAAACGTCACTACTATACAGTGCTACTCACTCAGTAACTATGCAGTACTGATGGTATGTGAGCTGTTCATTTTATCCAAATTTATGTGGTTAATATGTTTTTCTATCAAAGGTGAAAAGTTTTCATTTATTTAAAGAAATTCTGTGCCTCCTTTGGAGACCGTGCCTTCCTAAGGCAACTTAGAAAACGTTAGTTTCATATACATGGCAGAAATATTGAGGTGATCATGGGCAAAACACAGCCCAGCCTTTGCAAATTGGAAGAGGGGTTATCTTTTTCTTATTTGGGGCAATCTGTGCTACAATTCACTAACACAGGTATGTGTGGACAAGTGAGTCCCCAAAATACAGTGGTACCTCTGGTTACCAACGCTTCAGGTTACGAACTCCACTAACCCAGAAGTAGCTGCTCCTGGTTGTGAACTTCGCCCAGGATGCAAACGGAAATCGCTCGTCAGAGGTGCGTGTGCAGCGGGAGGCCCCATTAGTGAAAGAACGGATAAGAATGGTTTCAGCTTAAGAATGGACCTCTGGAACGAATTAAGTTTGTAAACAGAGGTGCCACTGTATTTGACAACCACTAGCTCACAAACTATTTGCAAGGCTGCCCTCAGTCTTAATGTACCTTAACAAGCTTCATGATAATTAAGAATAGAATTGTAAAGCAGTTTGGACACTGACACCACTGTTGTAACAACAGATAACAAAAAATGACTGGAAGAATCAGAAATCGGGAAGACCAAAATTTTAATAAGGAATGGGGAAAATACATAAGTTATCTTAAAAACCATTGTAATCATTAGTAGGATTAGAATAACACTTATAGTTTAATGTTGAATTTTGGATATAATGAAGATGTAAAAGATTTGGATTATTATAAAAGATGCAGGAGGAAATGATTAGCAATAGGACCCACAAAGAGGAGGAGGGGAGGCCAGGAGATTCTTTGGAATCTTGTTTTTATGTTGGCTGTTGGATAATTGATTGTAAAATTTTAAACTGAAACACTAAATAAAAATTAAAAAAAAATAAGGAAAAAGAAACAATAAGTTTCAAGTAGTTTATAAGTATCCAGGTTCTTTATTAAGATTTTGATTATGGAGTATATTTTCTATTTTGTCTTTGGATACTCATTATCAGTGGGTCTTATAGTTTGTGTATAATAGTTTTCTCTTTGAAGCCCTTACATAAGTAAAGATAAAAGAAATCTATTTTTGAACTGGTGGTATTGACAGGAGTTTTTTAAAAAAGTTAAATCAATATAATCCCACAACTGAACATTCTTACTCTTTGATTCTTGCAATTACATCTAATCCTTCTATGTAAAGGAACAGCCTGCTTGCAAAAAAAGAAGAAAAAGAAAGAAGGAAACATTTCCTACTGTTCGGTTTATATTTAAAGAGGGAATCAGTTTCAAGTAAAATATAACTGTGCCACCTGGAGGAACAAAAATAAATATTACGTTACCTTCTCTGACAAAGATCCATTCATATGAATAAAATTTGACAAGAGTGTTAACCTGGTTAATTTTAGGAGAGTGTCAGCTACCCCTCAGTTGTTAGCATTACTTCATAAATTTGGCCGTTATATTGTGCTGAGCGACTCATGCAGCCTCAGTAATTTCTCCCTTTATCTGCACTATGAACCAGTCTTCTCTTTAAGGACTCCTGATCAAGGACTAGAACTGAGAACTCCCAAAGGAGCTCAAGTGGGAAGACTGTTCTGACTGTGCTCAGATGTTCTGCTGTTCTTTTAACGGTTTCATGGGGCAGTTGTGATTATAACAATCCTTACACCAAATACAGCTATAAATATAATTAATCATTTGCATCGTCTTGTCTTTCAGGATTTGACAGGGTATGCCCAGGCAGTTGACCTCTTACATCCAGTTATCTATGCCTCAGCTGTGATTCTCTTGATGTGCCTCCTGATGATCAAAGTTAGCTACCTATACCATCACAGGTATCAAGATTTTTGAATTCATACTGTCCTATCTAGACAAAACGCAAGTAATTAGTCTCGGGTTACTATGTGTACACAGCAGTCCAGCACCAGAAATATAGACTCATGTTAAATTAGTAGGTGATGTCGGTTAGTTAGCTTCAAAGTATCAGGTAGCTGGATATTGGAATGGCATGCCTATCAACCACCTTTTCATAAGTTCATACCAATAAGAGTAGAATCTAGTCCAGATTCAGTCTCAATCTGTGTTATATATTTCAACTTGCAGTGCTGTTTCAAACATAGCTTTGGTAATCTCTGGGAGAACCACTCTTTCTGCGTTTATATGTATTGCCTGCTACAATCTACACTTAAAGGAGTTGTTTTCTTTAAGGGGTTCAAATCCTCCCCAACCAAAACAAAATGAGTAATCTGTTACTTAAACAACTTCCTTACAGGAAACTACTGCATTCTGGCCCGCTGTTAGATGATGTATAAATTAGTGGGACAGCTTTTTCATATGGCTCAACAGAATCTGCATAACAGAATGAGCTCCCATTGCTTTGTCCAAGCTCTTGCCAACCTAGCAGTTCAGAAGCATACCAGCTTGAGTACAGTGGTACCTTGGGTTACATACGCTTCAGGTTGCATACGCTTCAGGTTACAGACTCCGCTAACCCAGAAATAGTGCTTCTGGTTAAGAACTTTGCTTCAGGATGAGAACAGAAATCGTGCTCCGGCGGCAGCAGGAGGCCCCATTAGCTAGGGTGGTGCTTCAGGTTAAGAACAGTTTCAGGTTAAGAACGGACCCGAGGTACCACTGTAAAACCTAATAGCTTACCAAATAGCAGGCAAATTATAGAACATAGATTAACATCGGAATGGTAAATTTCCTGATTTATGCTACAGTTCTAATAATTTAGCCCAGTGTACTTAAATAAGCCTTGGGGTTTCTTGGAAAATTCAGAGAGATCTCAGTAGGAGAGTAGTAATGACAAGCAAGCTTTCCTGAAAGTGCAGCTGTTAGCTGCATTTAGGGAGCACTCCGTTCACATTGGTTGATAAGGCTGAATAGCCATGACGGCTGTGGAAAGCATTCCATGAAGGTGCAAAGTATTTAAATACTGATTTTGTTGTTAATGCTATATCCAGATACATTTCCTTCCTCCAGATGCATTTCCTAGGGAGGGCATTCTGTGATTTGGCATTGCGGAATTCAGTTTTCATCATAAAGGTCCACATAAATTCAGGTTGATGCAACTAGCATGATTCTGGTTAAAAATATATGCTTGTATAATTGAACATTTTAGCATTTGTATGAAGAATTGCTTTGCTTCTGTTGTTTAACAGTGTCATCAGGATCAGCCTTAAAAGTTGGCACATGTTAGTTAACCTCAGCTTTCATATTTTCCTGACATGTGTGATGTTTGTTGGAGGCATTACCCAGAGCAAGAATGCTAGCATCTGCCAAGCAGTAAGTTAAACTGTGTGTTGAGAAAACTAAGAAAAGAAATAGTAATAAAGAGCTCAGGGGTGGGGGCAATGATTTTGTCAAGAGCTGCTGGGCGTTTTCCCATGGAGAAATATTAAAATTTGACAGTTTCCTATTGCCATCTTATAGAGAACTGCTAAAGCGGAAACAAATGTACAATTCTGGAATTTTGTTTCAAAGTATAATTTATTGAGGAATGCATTATCTGGATCAGTGGTTTTCAAATTTTCTCCCCTCAGAGAACTTTTCCCATATAAATTTATCTCCAAATAATTCCTGATCAGAGGATTTGGGAACGTGTTAAAGAATGCACATCCAGTCAAGCACACACAATAATATATACATTGCAGGGAAAGCTGCTTTCAAGGTTTTTCATTTGCTGTTTCTGAGATTATTGAGGGCCCCTCAGGACACCACCCCAGTGATAATATAATCCACACAAAAAGCACTGATCTAGAATTTAATCCAGTCAGGAACCATGCCCATTAGCATTCCAGGTAAGTGGCTTCAGTAACTCTTCATGAAGCGATTTGTACTTTAGTGCCGATATACAAACACAACATTGTAAATGCACTTTCCCATGTATACCAGTATAAAGTAATGCACGTACCAACTTCGGCAAAGCAAGGCATAGTTTGAAGCAAACCCATCAAATGGTTCATTAAAGTTAAATGAGTAGGTGGCCTCTCAGAAATTGCAGCCTTTCAGCCAATTTGTATGTTGCCTGGGAATTATATGTTATGTTTTGAACAGCCTGTTTTCTTAATGAGTGGGGTGTATAGTTGTCGTTCTCTTTCTTACTAGCGGTTATAAGGGCAATAAACGATCATTACAAAACAAGTTGTCCAACCAAGAGTTAAAAATTAACTTGCCATAATTAAGCAAGTAGGTATTGGCTTAAGTTGGTAAGTAGGTTGTGGAAGAAGTGTTTGAGTGCCTGTGTGTGTTAAACATACAAATAGACCGTATCTCTCTTAAGCAAATGCCTTAATTGTCTTATTGTATATTTTTCAGGTTGGGATAATTCTGCACTATTCTACACTTGCCACGTTACTGTGGACAGGAGTCACTTCTAGAAACATCTATAAGCAAGTCACTAGGAAGGCAAAGAGGTGTCAAGATCCTGACGAACCACCCCCACCTCCTAGGCCAATGCTTAGGTAAGAAATATTATTGTACAGCTTCTGCTTAAATTAGTGTGTTGTTCTTGGGATTTCCCTACTTTGAATGGAACTCAGCAAGTTCTAGGTGAATATTAGTGAAAGACTGAGGAACATAAAAATGACCAGCATGCTTAGAGCATCTCCATGGGTGCCAAGCTTAGGGTATAACGAGGGGAGAGTGGCTTGTTGTTCTGGTGGTGGTCAAGATGAGATCAGAAAGCATATATAAATATTTTAGGTTGGCTTACTCCCTTCATTGTTTATGATTTACAAGCTAATGAAGATTATTTTTATTTATTTTAGAAGATATCAGTTCCAGGATAGCGTACAGTAACTATATAAATAACAGTAAATAAGCAAAACGCTACAGAAATAAGACAGTAAAAGGAGCAGTTAAAATAAAGCCATGAAATTAAGCAGAACGGATAAAACTGTATTCAAGCCAACTTCCATTATATGCTAAAACAGGTTGCAAACTGGATAAACTCTTGGTGTGCACTTCACCAGAAATTAGGTGGGGGTTTTTTTGGGGGGGGGGAGCATATTCACGTTTTCCAGCTTTCATTGGGGAGATCACCCAATTGGCTTCAAACCCTATTGGCTTCAGTAGAAGACTTTGCAGTCTGTTTGCAGCTGAAGGGGCTTTGAAGGTGCCACAAAGGGCCTTGCTTTCTTTTCTCATTCAAAATCCCTTCTGTCAAGGGTTCAAAATGTGTGTTTAATATTTCATACAGATGTTTCAGCCATTGTCCATTAAACTAGTTTAATCTGGCTTTGTCCACAAGGTGGCAGAAACTGATCAGTTTTTTTCAAAACTGGAACTTTATAGCCTCGTTGTGTTAATTTGTCATACAAAATATTTTTTCTCTTGCATGCCTAAGAGAGCACAAGAAGTAAAATCCATTTGGAATATTCCTTGTATAGCCCTTCTTTTGAAGGAGCTGGGGCAGACACCTTAGCTCAGTAGCAGACCACATGCTTTCTGGGCAGGATCAGGAAGCAAGTGATGGGAAAGACTCTCACTTGACATCCTGAGAACCACTGCTACTCAGAGTGGGCCAGTACCTGACACTGGGAGGAGAACATTCTCGCACCAGAAGGCAAAATTCCCTAATGGAAAACCCTCTGGGGGCTTCAAGCCTCTGGTGTGCAGGGCCAGAGCAGTAAATGAACAGGTTACCTTTACACACACTTGCACATCCCTCTCTATCCTGAATCTAGGCAAGCAAGACGCATTATCAGAGTTCGATACATGCCAGCCAGCCAGAAAAAAACCCAGGGAAGGTGAAAATCAGTCAGAGAATAGTGGGGGTGGAGAAAGGGAGGCCTGCCTTCAACCAGCAAGTCTGAGGTTCCCCAACCCTGGTCTGAGAAAGCCAAACCCCTTCCTTCTCCCAACCCCATCCTCTCTCATCCATGCCTTAAGACTACACTGATGCATCTGTCTAGCTGGTCCCGCAAGTGGCTCTGGTAGTATTTCAGAAACAGCTACCTCAAAGTCCCTGCCTTTCAGCTTTCTACTGAATAACCAACATTTAAACTTTTTTTTTGGGGGGGGGGGGATACTGCTTTCCATGTGCTATCCCAGCCTAAGAACTGGGGCTAGCTTTCCAGTCGTACTACGGAATTGGAGTGTGCCTTAAATTGTTGTAACTGCTAACTGGCATCTGCTTTGTTTTTTAGGTTCTACCTAATTGGTGGTGGCATCCCTGTGATAGTCTGTGGGATAACAGCTGCTGCAAATATAAGGAATTATGGAAGCAGGCCTCATGCAGCATAGTAAGTATTTGGGTGGATATATTTAACTGAAATTATTATTAAGAGTAACATGAAAGCAGATGCCTTTCTCACATTTTGTTTTTTTTGTCTTATTGCAGTTGTTGGATGGCATGGGAACCAAGCTTGGGAGCATTTTATGGACCTTCCAGTTTCATTATTTTCGTGAACTGCATGTATTTTCTCAGCATATTTATACAACTGAAGAGGCACCCTGAGCGTAAATTTGAACTTAAAGAGCCAGCTGAGGAGCAGCAGCGTTTAGCTACCAATGAACACAGCGACCTCAACCATCAGGATTCAATGTCTGTGTCGCTGGTTTCCACTTCAGCTTTGGAGAATGAGCACAGCTTCCATGCTCAGCTTCTGGGCGTGAGCCTCACTTTATTTCTGTACGTGGCCCTGTGGATTGTCGGGGCCTTTGCTGTTTCTTTATATTACCCCTTGGATTTGGTATTTAGCTGCTTTTTTGGAGTTGTGTGTTTAACTCTTAGTGGTTTCCTAATAACACATCATTGCATCAACCGGGAAGATGTCCGACATGCTTGGATCACAACCTGCTGCCCTGGAAGGAGCACATACTCGGTACAAGTGAACATTCAGCCCTCTTCCAGCGCGAGCGGGGCAAACGGGGAACCTGCCAAGTGCACCAATAGCAGTGCAGAGTCGTCATGCACTAATAAAAGTGCGCCAAGCTTAAAAAATTCTTCTCCGGGCTGTAAGCTGACCAATATACAGGCTGCAGCAGCTCAGTGTCCTGCAGGCCCCTTGGCGCTGAACACAGGCCCTCCGCTCGATAACAGCCTTACTGAGCACTCAGTAGACAATGAGATCAAAATGCACGTGGCCCCTTTAGAGGTGCCTTTACGGACAAATGGGCACCCAGGTCGCCATCACAAAAACAGGAGTAAAGGGCATCGTGCCAGCAGGCTAACCGTCTTGCGGGAGTATGCTTACGATGTCCCCACCAGCGTGGAAGGAAGCATCCAAAATGGCATGCCCAAACCCCGTCAAAGTATCAGCGAAGGGCATTCAAGGAGCCGAAGAGCTTATTTGGCCTACAGGGAGCGGCAGTATAACCAGTCTCAGCAAGACAGCAGTGGTGATGCTTGCAGCACTCTTCAGAAAGGACACAGGAATACCGAAAAGACAGTGCCAACAAACTTCAAAAAGGATGTACTTAGGAAGCCCATAGTGGCCGAGCTGGAAGGGCAGCAGAAGTCCTATGGCTTAAATTTGGCTGTCCAGAACGGGCCACTAAAAAGCAGTGCCCAGGATGCGACATTACTGACTGCTGACAGCACTGGCAATATCAGGACTGGGTTATGGAAACATGAAACTACTGTGTAGTGCCACTGGACATTATCCTTGAAAGGATTTAAATGGAACTTTTCTTCCGTGCTATGAATAATTTTCCACAGTTTACAGACATGGGTACGTTGAGCGGGGAGAGTATTGGGTAGGAGAGAGCTGCCATTTTAAAATATTTTATACTTTTTAAAAGTATACCTGCAACATTTTTGCAGGAGATCTGTTACTCCTCTGTGAATCTTTCATTATAAGATTCTGTTTTGAGATGCAGAATTGGACAGTATTTTTTTTTACATGTTAACATTCTCTCTCTTAGGTATGTCCATCACATTTCACTTTTATATTTAAATGTGTAAAATAAATAACTTTCTCTAAAATCCATATGCACAGTATTGGTTCAGACGGTCAGGTGGTGGGGTGTTGTGCCTAAAATCTGACATTACAGTTGCTGAGAAAAGACACACTGCCAAAATGGTAAGTTCTAGGCTGGTGCTTCTATCCAGGACCTCCTTGCACAAGAAAAAAAAAATCTATTAAAATGTTTCCAATTCAAAAGTTTAAGGGCCCTGCACATAACACATCCTGATCTATTAGGGTTCTTTATAGAAAATTGTGTGTGTTCTGTTAAGTTTGTACTGCCTCTCCCTCAACTGCAGAAGACAGCCAGAACTCATGTCATTCAGCACTTCTACTTGACAAAGTGAGTTTTCATTCAGGCTTCTTGTGTTACAGGGGTGCGCAGGGTATTATTTAATTATTTTCACACCACACTTCCATAGGAAATACAGCAAGGCTGTGTACAACCTTACACAACATAAAAATAGTGCAACTACAGTAAAAAAACCACGAGTGACATGTCAGTAAAAACATCAGTAACATATCAATAAAAACTAGCTGGCAAAAGTTTAACATTCAGATTTCCCTTTAGCAATAACTTCAGAGTTATTGGTGAGTGGTGTTTTGAAACTTGAAGTCTGAAACTTGAGATGTTAGCATGATCTACTGTATTTTTCGCCCTATAGGACGCACCGGCCCATAGGACGCACCTAGTTTTTTGGGGGGGAAATCAAGGGAAAAATTTTTATTTCCCCCCCAGGTTTGCGCAGCCATCCCCAAGCTAGAAGAGGGAGACGGAGCGCTCCGTCTCCCTCTTCTGCCTTCAGGGACAGCTTGCCCCGCTGTCCCCCGAGTTTGTGGGGCTGGCGGGGGGGAGAAGGCGCTGCGCCTCCCTGCTGTCCCCCGAGCTTTTGGGCTGCAGGCTGCTGCCTGCAAGCCTTGCGAGCCCGCGGGACATCCCGCCAGGCTTGCAAGACTTGCGGATAGCTTCCCGAAGCCTGGAGAGCGAGAGGGGTCGGTGCGCACCGACCCCTCTCGCTCTCCAGGCTTCAGCGAAAGCCTGCATTCGCCCCATAGGACGCACACACATTTCCCCTTCATTTTTGGAGGGGAAAAAGTGCGTCCTATAGGGCGAAAAATACGGTACCTGAAGTTGGGATCCAGAGAGCTGTTTTATGCATACCAAATAACTTGGACATGCCTAGAGGGGTTTTGACATTTTTCCTTTCCATGACAGTTCGAAAACCCACCCCTCGATTAAAAAAGTTATTTACTAAAGTGCAAGGGGACTTCTGTGCAAGAAGCATAAGCCCCAAATGTTGGACCCTTTATTATTTTAATTCTTAAGTTTACCCCTTCCTGTCATGAGAGTCTAGAGTAGCTATATAAGAAAAATCTAGCATTGAAAACAGGTAGAATCACAAAACGAAACACAGCAAAACAATAATAATGGCAATATATCATGTTCCCTCATTCTTCAGCTCCAAAGCCAGTTAGATTCCAGTTTTGCTTCATTTTCTTTAAAGTTCAGTTCCAGAGGGACATCTGTTGACAATTTTGAAAGCAGTAAAACAATTTTAGTAAGCAGGAGGCTTTGGCATACAACGTCTTCATTCTGTCAGTCATTTTGTAGTGCACGGTGATATTTCCATTTTACAAAGCAAAAACAGGTTAAACACGAGAATGCTCAGTGGCTGAGGTTTCTTTGATGAACCTAGACATAAAAGCTTACATTCCAGGCCACACTGATGCTCTCCTAATGGATGTAATCCATTTCTATTGGAGTCACTTCTTCACTTAATTGAAGATAATGCATTATCTCTTTGTCTACCACCCAATGATTCATCAAAACTTCATTTTTAATGACACTCTTTTACCTGGCTAAAGTGTGTATGTCTTTTGGTTTGAAAATGGAAGACTTTTCATACAGCTCCTTTCTGCAGTAAAAATTCTGTTAACTGGGTCTTTTTTTTTTTTTTTTTTTTTTAGTCAGTTAAATCAATTTTGTAAGTGACCTGCCTCCCACCTTTGCAAGGACGAGTTAGTAATGAATTCCCTCAATTCATATCCCTTCCCTCTGTCCTTTTATGTGATCTCAGCTGAATTCAGAGTGCCTTTTAGTGTCTGTTCAGGGGAGCCTCTTGCTTTCATGATCCTATCACATTGGGAGTTTTTTTTTTTTTTAATGATATATATTAAAGTTTCAAAAAAAATAAAATTACATAAATTAAAAAAAAGAAAAAAGGACAGAAATAAGAATAAAAGAAAAATACAAAATACAGAAAAAAAAGAAATATAAAAAACACTTTTAAAAAAAACATCAATCTTTCCACCTTACATTCATTTCCTTGCTTCCCTGACCTCCTCGCACCTCCCTTTTTTGTATTCCAATTCAGTTAGTTAATTCAGCAATTTCTTTCCCTCTTTGTTTTTATCTTAATCCTTTAACTTAATATATTATAACTTTGGATTCTCACCTGTTAATAATCCATTTTTACATACACCTTTATAACATTGCTGCTTAAACCACTTAACTTCATTCTGACATCATTCTAACATTCATTAATTTTACAATATTTCTGTAAATAGTCTTTAAATTTCTTCCAATCTTCTTCCACCGACTCTTCTCCCTGGTCTCGGATTCTGCCAGTCATTTCCGCCAATTCCATGTAGTCCATCACCTTCATCTGCCATTCTTCCAGAGTGGGTAGATCTTGTATCTTCCAATACTTTGCAATAAGTATTCTTGCTGCTGTTGTGGCATACATAAAGAAAGTTCTGTCCTTCTTTAACACCATTTGGCCGACCATGCCCAGGAGAAAGGCCTCTGGTTTCTTCAGAAAGGTATATTTAAATACGCTTTTCATTTCATTATAAATCATCTCCCAGAAAGCCTTAATCCTTGGGCACGTCCACCAAAGGTGAAAGAATGTACCTTCAGTTTCTTTACATTTCCAACATTTATTATCGGGCAAATGATAGATTTTTGCAAGCTTGACTGGTGTCATGTACCACCTGTATATCATTTTCATAATATTCTCTCTTAAGGCATTACATGCCGTAAACTTCATACCTGTGGTCCATAACTGTTCCCAGTCAGCCATCATTATGTTATGTCCAACATCTTGTGCCCATTTAATCATAGCAGATTTCACCGTTTCATCCTGTGTATTCCATTTCAACAGCAAGTTATACATCTTTGACAAAATCTTAGTTTTGGGTTCTAGCAGTTCTGTTTCTAATTTTGATTTTTCCACCTGGAAGCCAGTTTTCTTGTCCAAATTGTATGCCTCCATTATCTGATAATAATGAAGCCAGTCTCGCACTTTGTTTTTCAATTTCTCAAAACTCTGCAATTTCAGTCTATCTCCCTCTTGTTCCAAAATTTCCCAATATTTCGGCCATTTGACCTCCATATTGAGCTTTTTCTGAGCTTTCGCTTCCATCGGTGACAGCCACCTTGGGGTTTTGTTTTCCAATAGATCCTTATATCTTATCCATACATTAAACAATGCTTTCCTGACAATATGATTTTTAAATGCTTTGTGTGCTTTGACCTTATCATACCACAAATATGCATGCCATCCAAATACAAAACCTTCTAAATCCAAAATGTCTGTGTTTTCAAGAAGCAGCCATTCTTTCAACCAGCAAAAAGCTGCTGATTCATAATAAAGTTTAAGGTCTGGCAGGGCAAATCCACCTCTTTCCTTTGCATCCGTTAATATTTTAAATTTTATTCTAGGCTTCTTGCCCTGCCAGACAAATCTAGAGATATCTCTCTGCCACTTCTTGAAACAGTCCATTTTGTCCAAAATTTGCAGTGTTTGAAACAGAAACAACATTCTAGGCAATACATTCATTTTTATCGCAGCAATACGGCCTAGCAGTGAAAGCTTCAAATTTGACCAAATTTCTAAATCTTTTTTCACTTCAGCCCAGCATTTTTCGTAATTGTCTTTGAATAAATTCCCATTTTTTGCTGTCATGTTAATCCCCAGGTATTTCACTTTCTTAACCACTGTTAAACCTGTCTCATTCTGGGAGTTTCGGTTAGTTAGGAAGTCGTACAGCATGCTTTCATTTTAGCTCACCTGCATTTCTTGTTGAAATGCGCTCCTTTGCCTCTGATTATAGCAGGTACCTATGACTACCAATATTTTATGGCCTAAGGGTTCACAGATTACAGTCCACTTCATCAGAAGCATGAAGCATTTTCCTGAGTTACACAGGGAGATGGGGTGAGACTGTAAGCCAGGAGTGGAAAAACGGATCTCAACAGATCCTTATCTTCTCTCACCCTTGCAGGCCAACTTTGACAAGTGGGCAGGGCCACCAACCAAAGTTTGAAAGACCACAAATCAGCAGGCATCATATAGGATGTCAGAGGTACAGCAGGTGGGAATTTACAAGGTAAGCTATGAGGCCAGGGGGAAATGAATGCATCAAGTATAGTGGTACCTTGGTTTACAACCATAATCTGTTCCGGAGGTCCGGTTGTAAACCAAAACAGGTTGTAACCCAAGGTGCACTTTCGCCAATGGGGCCACCCCCCAAAAAGGGGGGGGGGTGTGTAATCCAAATAAAGGGACACGTACTTCCGGGTTTGACGTTATAATCCAAAACGGTTGTAATCCAAAACAGTTGCAAACCAATAGTCAGTTATTAACTGACTATTCAGAGTGGAGGAGGAGGAGGAGTTTGGATTTGATATCCCACTTTATCACTACCCTAAGGAGTCTCAAAGCAGCTAACAATCTCCTTTCCCTTCCTCCCCCACAACAAACACTCTGTGAGGTGAGTGGGGCTGAGAGACTTCAGAGAAGTGCGACTAGCCCAAGGTCACCCAGCAGCTGCATGTGGAGGAGTGGGGATGCGAACCCGGTTCACCGGATTACGAGTCCACTGCTCTTAACCACTACACCACACTGGCTCTCGACAGAGAACAGTTGGTGGTAGCCCAGGCACGATTTGTGTATAATTAACTTCTAGTGGCGCTGTGGTCCAAACCACAAAGCCTAGGGCTTGCCGATAAGAAGGTCGGTGGTTTGAAACCTCGCAACGGGGTGAGCTCCCATTGCTTGGTCCCTGCTCCTGCCAACCTAGCAATTCGAAAGCACATCAAGTGCAAGTAGGTAAATAGGTACCACTCTGGCGAGAAGGCAAACAGCGTTTCCGTGTGCTGCTCTGGTTCTCCAAAAGCGGCTTAGTCATGCTGGCCACATGACCCGGAGGCTGTCTGCGCGGCTCCCTCGGCCAGTAAAACGAGATGAGCGCCGCAACCCCAGAGTCGTCCGCAACTGGACCTAATTGTCAGGGGTCTCTTTACCTTTACCTAACTTATAGTTGGCATACTAATATAGCTTGACCAAAATTGTAAGTTCTCTTAAATAAGCAAACTGCCACAAATGAAAGCATAAAATAGGAAACATTTTTAAATATTGAAGAAACAGTGGTTTTGATCCTGACATGTGGCTTCCCTCTGCAGCTGTCTGCATCCTTCCCTGATGATGGCTCACATGATATGGGACGCTGCAGCAGAAAGGTAGTGATGGCAAGAACTGGTTATGGGGGAGGCTCATCCTAAACACATGTAACTAAAGGAATTCATTCTTGCTCCACTTATCCCTGCCTCTGTTCTGTTCTTCCCTTGATTCTCCTATGGTGAAATAGAGATAGTAAGCCTCTCGGCCCAGAGATATGTTCTCTTGTCTGTACTTCATGAAACACCATGGCACATGGGTAGTGCTACATACTCTTTCAAAGCATGCTTAAAATGTGTAGTAACCACAGTTCATAACTATTTAGAACAAAATTGGGCGACCAAAACCTAATGTAGACACATAGGTTTGGAGTCTAGAGTTTTGAGGTCTTTGATCACCTTTGGGGTAAGGTTCATAATAATGAGTGTGGACAAAAAGCCCTGCTCCCTTGTTCTTCCATTTTGCTTGAGCGAGGCAAGTGCATCAATCCTGAATCCACAAACCCAAAATAGGTTCTGTCTGGCAGGAAAGATTGAGAAATCCAGTAGCAATTTCCACCAGGGATAACCATCTTTGCCCCCAGAGGATGCTGGCCAACTTCCCAAGTCTGGGCAAGGTGTCACACTAGTTACCTCCCAGGTGTGATAGGTGCTTGGATTGGTCAAAAGGTGTCAGCTGCCACTCAAACCAATGCAGGTAGGAAACCCTCCAAATTGGGCTGTTGTCCTTCACATTCTGTCATGAAGTCCCTCACCTCAGGGTCCATCAACCATAGGAAAACCATGCAATCGACCACCTATGGTGTGTTAAGACCATAAGTCTGTTTGTAAGTAGCTAGGTCAGCCTAGGTACGGTAGATTGGAGCCCAAGAACTCCTGTTATTTTCCAGTCTACTTTGTCCTTCTCTTCGCCTCACTTTTTAAACTCTTAATAAAACATATAATTTGGTGTCATGGGCCAGGAGTCGGCTTTGCCTTCTGAACTGAAGGGGGAAGTGACTCCACCTGCAGCTGATCAGCTTTCAAGGACACACAGGAGAAGGTGCTGATGAGAACCAGCTAGTTTCAGCCAAGCTTCCAGCCGTACTCGGATGCTGGAAACACCACTTGTAGTTTCTGGTCCTACTTTGCTGATTCCTGCTTGCCTTGGCCCCTGACCCCATGATCTTTGGATTCTCTGACCACATGGATTGCTGTTTGACCTACAGTAGGACTGGACCTGGCTTTGGATACTGACTCTTCATCAAGGCAAGTACACCTCAGATACTCTTCTGGTGGGCTGGCTCCCACTCTACTGAGCTCCGCACGTTGTTCAACACGAGGCTATGACATTTGGCTGCTGGGGTCTGAAGTATGTTCGTGCGTAAC
This sequence comes from Podarcis pityusensis, assembly GCF_964106645.2. Classification (NCBI taxonomy): domain Eukaryota; kingdom Metazoa; phylum Chordata; class Lepidosauria; order Squamata; family Lacertidae; genus Podarcis; species Podarcis pityusensis. Next base: position 122,597 of record NW_028293326.1, read on the forward strand.
TAGGGTTCAGGTCATCTGCCATGTGTTTATCTGCTGGGTTTATGCTATCAAGAGTAGGGAAGGCAGTTGGATGCTAGGGCTGGGCAGCGTATTGATACATCATCCAAAACTGATTTGCAGGCCAGACTGCAATAACTAGGCAGATTTAAGAATCTCTTCAAAACCTCTCTAAGATCTTGCTCAGCTAGCATGTATTTTATTTTCAGCAATGCCAATATTTTCTTTGAAGTAAATTCTGTAGGACGTAGCCAATGAAGTTTTACACAGGCCATTGAAATTTACAGGCCTAAATTAATCGCATCCATGAATTTCAGTGGGTCTATTCTGTAATGTTGGATGCAGCCCTATGTTCTTGTTTAGACTTAGTGATTCACTGCCTTGAGAGCCTCTTAAGTACAAATAACTGTGCTGGTCTGAGGCCAGTGATTGTGAAAATGCTGGCAGATTGTACCATAAAAAGCATGATCAGGGATTGAATAATGCAAAGAGTTTGAGATATGGGCTCCACCTGTAACTATAGTTGCCAAAGATTGTCATTAAAAAAAAAAAAATTGCTCAACACATAACAGCAACAAAAAGACAAATTACACCATAATTAGAATATCATCAGTCGCGCATTACATAAAGAATTAATATTAATTTCATAACCCATAAACTGTAATGCTCTCTTCCATTTAAATCCAACTTCCCACCTACTCCATAATTCTAATTACCATTCTTTGCTGCCAATACATGTTATTGCTATCATCTCAAATCACTTCGGAATATGTTATATCATATAACTAGTGAACGATATTACTGGTATTCAAATGCCTCTACAGATTTTAAGTCAATATTATTAATTTTCAAATGTATTTTAAATGCTTCCCATTTTGAAATAAATTCAAAGATTGTCATTTAAAGATGCACACTGAAGTTGTCATTCAATGTTTAAACAGTATTAGTTTTCTCAAGCCAAGGCAATCATTGAGGTGTGCAGAGTTTAAAGTCATGTATGCTATCAAGTATAGGAAAAGTGGGTGTAGCTTGGCCAAAATGGCATCATGGGAAAAAATATGGCTCCAAAGTTTGAGGTTCTCCACCTCTTGCTGAAATTCACATTCAAGAAACTTCACAGGCCACCCACTCAGTGCAGGTCAATGTGGCAACAATGCCTTTGTACTTGCCTGTTTTGTGGCCTGAAGACGTAACAATTCCTAGAAAATCAGTTTGATGTGTATAATACAATAATAATAGAGCCACTAGATGGAGCCATCAGGAAGCACTTAGAACATGCAAACTAAGATTTGACAAACATTTTGGTGACTTCCTAACAAGATGAGCATGGTCACGCCAAACTTAAGCATTACTCAGTCTCACTGGTTTCATTGGGAAATGCCGAATTCTCCCATTAACTGAAGTTGTTAAACATGCTTTGAGTGGTCATGGGTCACAGAAAACTGCCTTTCACTGATCCTGACCAATGGGTTCGTCCAGGGCAGTATTGTCTAGACCAGGGGTCAGCAAACTTTTTCAGCAGGGGGCCGGTCCGCTGTTCCTCAGACCTTATCAGAGGCCGGACTATATTTTGAAAAAATAATAATGAACGAATTCCTATGCCCCACAAATAACCCAGAGATGCATTTTAAATAAAATGCATCTCTTTGACCAGATGTCAAAGAGAAAAATAACTACCAAACTTTTAGAAGACATCTAAAAGCAGCCCTGTTTAGGGAAGCTTTTAATGTTTAATAGGTTATTGTATTTTAGTGTTTTGTTGGAAGCCACCCAGAGTGGGTGGGGGGACCCAGCCAGATGGGCGGGGTATAAATAATAAGTTATTATTAAAAGCACACATTCAACTCATATAAAAACACCAGACAGGCCCCACAAATAACCTAGAGATGCATTTTAAATAAAAGGGCACATCCTACTCAGGTAAAAACAATCTGATTCCCAGACAGTCCACGGGCTGGATTTATAAGGTGACTGGGCCATATCTGGCCCTTGGGCCTTAGTTTGCCTACCGATGGTCTAAACGGCAGTGTTACCCCTTTCCCCCTTAGGGCAGCTGTCTATCAGCTCCATCTGGTACGCAGGCTGAGACCCTACCTGCCCACGGACTGTCTCGCCAGAGTGGTGCGTGCTCTAGTTATCTCTCGCTTGGACTACTGCAATGCGCTCTATGTGGGGCTACCTTTGAAGGTGACCCGGAAACTACAACTAATCCAGAATGCTGCAGCTAGACTGGTGACTGGGAGCGGCCACCGAAACCATATAACACTGGTCTTGAAAGACCTACATTGGCTCCCAGTACGTTTCCGAGTGCAATTCAAAGTGTTGGTGCTGACCTTTAAAGCCCTAAACTGCCTCGGTCCAGTATACCTGAAGGAGCGTCTCCACCCCCATCGTTCTGCCCGGACACTGAGGTCCAGTGCCAAGGGCCTTCTGGTGGTTCCCTCACTATGAGAAGCCAAGTTACAGGGAACCAGGCAGAGGGCCTTCTCAGTAGTGGCACCCGCCCTGTGGAACGCCCTCCCACCAGATGTCAAAGAGAAAACTAACTACCAAACTTTAGAAGACATCTGAAGGCAGCCCTGTTTAGGGAAGCTTTTAATGTTTAATAGGTTATTGTATTTTAGTGAGCTGTTGGAAGCTGCCCAGAGTGGCTGGGGAAACCCAGCCAGATGGGCGGGGTATAAATAATAAATTATTGTTGTTATTGTTATTGTTATATTAGGGGCCGTAGATGAGTGGCAGAGCATGTGCTTTGAATGCACAGTATCTCAGGGTCAACTGGGCATCTCTGCCTGAAATGGAGAATAGCTGCCAATTGGTGTCAGTTATACTTGGCTAGATGAACCCTGTGGTCTGAGTTGGTATAAGGCAGCTTCCATTGCTCCTAGGTAAAGGTAAAGGGACCCCTGACCATTAGGTCCAGTCGTGACCGACTCTGGGGTTGCGGCGCTCATCTCACTCTATAGGCCGAGGGAGCCAGCGTACAGCTTCCGGGTCATGTGGCCAGCATGACTAAGCCACTTCTGGTGAACCAGAGCAGCACACGGAAACGCCATTTACCTTCCCACTGGAGAGGTACCTATTTATCTACTTGCACTTTGACGTGCTTTTGAACTGCTAGGTTGGCAGGAGCAGGGACCGAGCAATGGGAGCTCACCCCGTCGCGGGGATTCGAACCGCCGACCTTCTGATCGGCAAGTCCTAGGCTCTGTGGTTTAACCCACAGTGCCACCCGCGTCCCTCCTTTGCTCCTAGTGCAGAGCAAATAGCCACAATTGCTGAGGGCAACAGCTCTCTCCCTACTTGAGATTCCCAACAACTAGCGTACAGAGACTTACTGCCTCTAACACTGAAGTTATAATGTAGCCATCCTGGCTGGTAGCCATTTACAGCCTTTTCTATGAGGCAGGCAGGTGTATTGAGAGTTGTGGAAGTGGTTTGAACACACATAGGTTACTAGTCTGAATATTCAGCTGTAAAACACTGATAAGACCACAGTTCAGAAAAGGTCAGCAACGAGGGAAAGGCCACTTGGCCTGCTTTCATTCTTAGCTTCTTCCTCCTTAGTTATCTCTTCATAGGTTGTTCTCCAATATGGATTTTATGATCTGCAATTAGGCTTTATTTGCCCACGCCTTCTATGCCTCTCTCGTCCATTGTACCTAAATATCCACGAGCATATGAATTGCAGAGAGATGGTGGGAAGTTAAACATGGTTTGATTTGACTGCGTGCAGCTGCAGCTGTTATTTCAGAGGTGCAACAAATTTGGTTCGTTAAACCATTTGCTTTAACACATTTGAGTCAGCCGTGGAGTACATAGTTTCTCAAATTGACACAGTCGGTGGTTGTAAAGATCAGGGAAGTAAGTCATTGTAATTACCCAATTTTGATTGTGTAGATGGCTCAGGCAAGAAGATAGTTTCCTGGAGTTTATTTAAGTGTCCTTGAAATAGCGTGCACATTTTAAAAAACAAAATTTGAGGTGTTTGTTTGTGCTGCTCCCTTCATCGATTCAAAAGTGGACAGAAGGTGGCTGAGAAATGCAAAGGTAAGAAGTTGGGACCCTGCAAGAAATGCAAAAAAAGATTGTCCACAGTGAGAGAGCCTCCCAGCTGGGGAGGTAAAGGTAAAGGGACCCATGACCATTAGGTCCAGTCGTGACCGACTCTGGGGTTGCGGCGCTCATCTCGCTTTATTGGCCGAGGGAGCCGGCGTATAGCTTCCGGGTCATGTGGCCAGCATGACTAAGCCACTTCTGGCGAACCAGAGGAGCGCACAGAAATGCCGTTTACCTTCCCGCCGGAGCGGTACCTATTTATCTACTTGCACTTTGACGTGCTTTCGAACTGCTAGGTTGGCAGGAGCAGGGACCGAGCAACGGGAGCTCACCCCGTCGCGGGGATTCGAACCGCTGACCTTCTGATCAGCAAGTCCTAGGCTCTGTGGTTTAACCCGCAGCGCCACCCTCGTTCCCCCAGCTGGGGAAGGGGGGGCAATTGCACCCGTTTTCTCTCTGTCCCTTTGCTGGCTTTATATAAGCACAAATGCACACATTTTTCTTTTTGTTGTTAGGAGAAGGGTTACCCCCTTTATATAATTTACTTCTGCAAACCACTGGGTTTCCTAGAGCATTTTGAGACTTCCCTCTTGTGTGTGAAAAGCATGGTGGCATTTTGACTACATAAAAAAACATCAGCGCTGCATAAACACCAACCATTGTATATCTTGAAAGCTGAACGTTTCCCCTACAGATTAGAAATATTTTTAAAAGCTGTGCCACCGAGAGATACTCCTGTCTGACTGTATTGCTAGTCTTCAAATGCATAGAAGGATTGGAGACAGCTGCTTGCTTAGATTGTTAGGTACTTTGGGTAGCAAGTGCAGGAAAAGCAGCGCACAACTGGAAAGACTGTTGGCATAGTTTTGAAACGAAGCTTTCTTGTTAAGAGAGGAGGATTGGGAAATAACCACTATTTGAAGAAACTAATCTTGCCAGTGGGACGCGGGTGGCGCTGTGGGTTAAACCACAGAGTCTAGGACTTGCCGATCAGAAGGTCAGCGGTTCGAATCCCCACGATGGGGTGATCTCCCGTTGCTCGGTCCCTGCTCCTGCCAACCGTCAAAGTGCAAGTAGATAAATAGGTACCGCTCCAGCGGGAAGGTAAACAGCGTTTACATGCGCTGCTCTGGTTCACCAGAAGCGACTTAGTCATGCTGGCCACATGACCCGGAAGCTGTACGCCGGCTCCTAATGGTCCGACTGGACCTAATGGTCAGGGGTCCCTTTACCTTTACCTTTAATCTTTCCTGTAGCAGCAGCCGCCGTTTGTTTATATGTATCTATACTGTCCTCTCAAGTGGAATGTTTATGTCCTTAGGAACATATGTAACAAACTGGAAGAGCCATACCTCAGTGGCAGAACATCTGTTTGGAATTCAGAAATTTCAATCCTTGGCAACCCAAGATAGGTCTGGGCGAGACTCCTGCCTGAAACCCTGGAGAGATAATGATGATCCAATGGTCTGACTCTGTATAAGGCAGCGTCCTGTGTTCCTAATTTAAAAATTAAATGGGGTGTCTTTTAAGTCCTGGTGTGGGGGTGCCACCACCTCACCTCCTGCCGAGGTGGGGAAGAGGTCACCTGAGTAGAATAATTTATTGTGCCTCTCAAAAAGCAGGGATTTCTCTCACTCTTTTTTTAACATAATTTTATTGAGTTTTCCAAAATTACATTTCGCATAAATAACATAAACTTCCTAGCTACCTTATTGCTCAGAGTGAGCATCGACCTCCTTCCCTCCCTCTTTCTGACTTCCACATTTTTTATCAAATCATTGGCATTTCTATAGCCACTTCTTCACTAAATATTAACTTTGTCATTCACCCTCTTATATGTAAATTAGCTCCTTAATTCCGCATTACAAAACATTTCATGTTAAAGCTGCAAACGATTTCAAATATTTACAATTTTCTCTCAAATAAGTTATAAATTTGCTCCAGTCCTTAAGAAACAATTCATGGTGCCGATTTCGTATCTTTCCCGTTAATTTTGCCAATTCAATATATTCTACCATCTTTATTTGCCAGTCTTCCAGGGTGGGGAGTTCTTGCTCCTTCCATCTTTGGGCCAGAAGAATTCTTGCAGCCGTTGTGGCATACATAAAAAAGTTTACATCCTTTTTTTGAATTTCCTCATCAATTAATCCCAGTAAAAAGGCCTCTGGTTTTTTTACCGAAATAATAATAATAATAATAATAATAATAATAATAATATTTATCCCCCGCCCATCTGGCTGAGTTTCCCCAGCCACTCTGGGCAGCTCCCAATCAAGTGTTAAAAACAGTACAGCATTAAATTATATTTAAATACCTCAAAAAGCAGGGATTTCTCTCATGCACACTCTAAAACCAGTTTCCCATTGACGCACCATGCTGGCATTGTAAGAGGTGAAAGAGAGGTTGCGTGCCTGCCATCTACTCTCACCCTTGGTGGACTTTTCCCCTGGGCCAGCAGCTTCCCATGGTCATAAGGTCTCAAAGACTCAAATCACGCTTTATTTTTTAGTCCCCACATGAGAAAAGAGCACATTTAAGACTCGTGCACACCAAACCTTGCCCTTCCTGCCTTAGCCCTCCTCCAGACAATCTGTTGTGCATTCGTCCTCATTTGCTTGCAGAAAGCTGACAAGGAGGTTAGAATGCGTCCAGCCTTTACTGAGCAGTTTTGATTTGTTTCCAGGGAGGTTATACGCATAGCAATGGGCATTCCTCCTGGTTTGCCTGTGTGGTGTTTAGGTCTTCCTGTTAATCGTTCCACATTTTTCAGAGCATCTACCTGTCAATTTCCTTACTGCAAGAAATCCTCCCCCCCCCCCCCACTTTTCAAACGAAGAAAATTTGGCATTGAATAATACATTGGTTGGGCATTTGGGTGAAGTTTAATTAGATGCAGTATAATGTTGTTGTTCTTGTTTCTACCCAATATTGTATGTGGTAGCAGACCAAAATAGGGCAGGGAGGAGAGAGGGAGAGGGAGAGATGAAAGTGTGCCTGTCATTTTAAGCCTTTTTATATTTTGGAAAATGAACATCAGCTCCTCTGTGCCCAACCCTCTGTGATTTTTACCTGAGCAATTTCATATCAGGCCTGATAGATGAATTGGCTTAGTGAATTGATATGCATACAGCTCCCATTGTACATTTTTCTGTGGAAAGTCCTGCCATGCCCCGGCTTCAATAATTCTGTTGCAAAACAACAATATCCTTAGACTTGTTACGTAATATTTGGTAACCTTTTTGGGGGCGAAAGGAAGGGACGTGTTGGGCTCTTCTCTCTCAGATGCTAGCTAATTGGCTCCCTTAACAGATAACTTTTGCTATCCGCAGCCTCCTTCCTTTTTCCTCAGGGTCTCCTGGGCATCGTGCTTTCCTGAAGAAAGATGGGCAAAAATCCATCTCAAATGAGACTCTTCAAAATTCGTAGCATTTTCAGCTCACGCAATTCCTCCCATCTGCCATTCACTAATGTAAATCTGCACTTGGGGTGGGAGAGGCAGGAGATTTCAGTATACAATGATGGTGACATTTATTGCTTATGGCACTGTGCTTTTGGCTTATGCGCCACATATGGATAAAAAAGAGAAAAACATTTTCTGCTGCTGTGAATCTCCCCAACTGATACAAGCAGTGCAAGTACCATATTGGCCCAAATATAAGCCACACTTCTCTCTCCCCCCCCCCCCAAATTCCGACCGTAAAAAGTTAAAGGGCAGCTTAAATTTGTGACCTTACCAAAATTGGCTTTTACGATATCGCTGCTGAAACATTTGCCATTTACAGGTGTGAGTGCCTGCGGAATTTTAAGGGAGCGGCTTATATTCCAGTATTGTCATTTCCCCCCTGTTTCTCCCTTGAATTTTTAAGGTGTGGCTTATTTGCGGATGTGGCTTATATTCAGGCCAATATGGTGATAGCCTCCTGTGGACCACTTGTGAAGATGCTGATGTCACAGGGTACAAACTGTCTTATTCACACCGAACAAGCTTTCTCTGAGTGATACCAGAGAAGTCCCATCTCTGTTCTCCCTTAAACAGGCATTCTCAAACTCCTCCTTACTAGATATAAATAGCAGAGAAGTAAGGCAAAGGCCCTATCCTTTGGTCTGTCCCTTGCCACTACCAGCACACTCCTTAACTGTTCTTTGTTGCTCACTAGTGTACTGGCCAAAAAAAGAATCCATAGGTTTGCATCTAATGCTCATACATGTTGCAGACCCACTGGTATTCAAGGACATGGCTAACTTAGGTTCATAATTTTCAGTGGACCTACTGTGTAATGCGGGTGGCACTGTGGGTTAAACCACAGAGCCTAGACCTTGCCGATCAGAAGGTCGGCAGTTCGAATCCCCGGAACGGGGTGAGCTCCCGTTGCTCAGTCCCTGCTCCTGCCAACCTAGCAGTTTGAAAGCACGTCAAAGTGCAAGTAGATAAATAGGTACCACTCTGGCAGGAAGGTAAACAGTGTTTCCGTGCGCTGCTCTGGTTCGCCAGAAGTGGCTTAGTCATGCTGGCCACATGACCCAGAAGCTGTACGCCGGCTCCCTCGGCCAATAAAGCGAGATGAGCACCGCAACCCCAGAGTCGGCCACGATTGGACCTAATGGTCAGGGGTCCCTTTACCTTTACTGTGTAGTAGGGAGACAACCCATAGAATCAATATATGTCAGGCAGCATCTTTCATCAGCCCATTATCCCAATAATCAAACAGAGCAGCTTTCCCTAACCTGGTGCTTTCCGTACCTGGGAGTCTTTTTTCACTACAACCTAAGCTGAAAGCCACAGATACAGTATTTACTAAACAAAGGGAAAACAATACTTTATACTCTACTCCAATTTTTTGCGGCCGACGGAGCCTCCCACATCCCTTCTGCATTGAAGGTGTACCATGCAAAAGTGGTTTCCACCCTCTGTTATGCTGCCCCGCTCTGGGCCCCAGGGTCCAATTTAACATCGTTGGGGACATTGCAGAATCAGTTTCTCCGTCGCCTCCTGAAACTCCCCATGTGTGTGAGCAACGCAGCCATACGTCTGGAGTTAAGGATTGCATCATTGGAGACTGTCATCTGGAAGCGAGTCTTTGGTTATTGGCTGTCCAGCTGGCATAGGCTTCCCGACCATTACCTTTTTCAGTGCCTCTGGCGGGACGACTTTGTCAATCCGTGGGTAGGAAAAATCCATGCCAAACTTCTGAGCATCGGAATTTCTCCAGCGGACTCCTTAAAGATGAACTTACGCTCAGCCAAAAGCCTTATTGAGCAAAGATTAGCAGACATTGAAAACCAACACAACCTCGCCGGGGGTGGGGGTGTCTGCTCCCCCAGGTATCACGGAATAACCCCACCACTTGGCCTTCCATCATACATGTCATCTCTTTCATCTGTACCACACCGACTTGCATTTATTCGTGCAAGGTTCAATGTCCTTCCATCGAACCTGCTGAGCCACAGATTTTCCAAGGGTTTGGTGTCTCCGCTATGCGTGTGTGACGGGAAAACTGTTGATTCTCTCCCACATATAATGTTCAACTGCCCCCTACATAGCATAGCCAGGACTAAATTCCTGGGTCCTGCTTTACTACGCTTGGTTGGCAGGCCTGTTGAGTCACATGCCGCACTACTTTTGCAGGATACAGATCCTTCTGTAACTCTGCAGGTGGCGAGATTCCTGAATGCGGTTATCTCACACACAAAAACCACCAAAAACAACAACATCAAAAACTAATCGGACAGTTTTGAAGAGAGTGCATGTCGGATCTCGTCTTCAGTTTTCCTTTTTCTGGGATCCGTCCCTTGGAGCTCTCCGGGCCCCAAGCTGTTACCTGGCTCTGCTCAATGACCCACCCCTGCATCATGGTGTTCACCTTCTGGTTTTCACCTTCTGGTGCCGAATATACCGGCTTTATGCCTTTGTGCTTTTATGTTTGTACATACTTTATGGGCTAATAGCCGTAAATAAATAAATAAATAAATAAATAAATTTCCGTATACAGTCCCCCTCACCCCTGTGTTGGGAGAAAACACCCTGGGGTGCCTGCAGCCCCCATTCCTCTGGACATACTTCAGTGAGCATAGCTCTGGAAAAGGCATCCCCTTCTTCTCCAGGGCGCTCCCAGCAACCTCCACCAGCTGGTGTAAGCACACTATCCTTCTGGCTTAGCACAGCAAGAAGTTAGAGACATTGTAGTTCTAAACTACTAATTTATTTACAGAATATACAGACAAGCAATCATGGTGCTCTCTCTCTCTCTCTGCTCTGGGAGCAGAAGAATCCACAGCATAAAAGTGAAAAGTACAATTTTACAGTCTCATACTGGAAGAAAGATAAGCCTGTCTTCCCTTCTCACCCGCGTCCCCACGAATGGGTAAAGGTAAAGGGACCCCTGACCGTTAGGTCCAGTCACGGACGACTCTGGGGTTGCGGAGCTCATCTCGCTTTATTGCCTGAGGGAGCCGGCGTACAGCTTCCGGGTCATGTGGCCAGCATGACTAAGCCGCTTCTGGCAAACCAGAGTAGCGCACAGAAATGCCGTTTACCTTCCCGCCGGAGCGGTACCTATTCATCTACTTGCACTTTGATGTGCTTTCGAACTGCTAGGTTGGCAGGAGCAGGGACCGAGCAACGGGAGCTCACCCTGTCGTGGGGATTCGAACCACCGACCTTCTGATCGGCAAGTCCTAGGCTCTGTGGTTTAACCCACAGCGCCACCCACGTCCCTCACTAATGTGTACATGCCCTCAATTTAGGAGCAGCAGGAGGGGTGTTACTCAGCTCTCTCAAAGGAACACATGAGGGGGCTGGGCCGCTGCCCTCTGCCGCCCTGCGCCTTGCAGAAACATGTGCAGGCCATACCTGCCAGCAGCCATGCACTTGACAGCTGGGTGAAGGAGTTGTACACATCTCGGCTCATGATTTCTTCTCATGCAGAGGAGCCATAAGGGGTCCTTTGCACAGCCATTCAACACCCACAACAACACAAACCCCCTCAGCTGTTCACTTAACATGTGAGGGAGCTGCAGTGAGTTCTTAGTACAATGGCGGTCTCGAGAAAGTTACCTAACTATTCAAATGGCAAAGATTTGGGGTTTTCTGAGCTGTTATTTGTGCTCTGTTATTTTGTGGGGCTGCCTGTTGACTTGCGTGCAGAAATTTAGCTGGGGGAGCTTTTTGGGCCATGGAAATACTGACAGGAAAAGTTTTAGATGCTTAATGTCAGCTGCCATCGAAGGTAAATATATCAAAGGGGGATAAAACAATATTGTCAATCATTTTTAATAGGGAAGGCATTATTAAAAATGTATGCTCGCCATCTGAGCACACTGCCATTTTGGAGGAGTCTTCGACTGAGCGTAGAATCTTATGACACTTGAACCACTTTAATATTAAACTCTTTGGGTGGTTAAAAAGAAAGTCTGATGGTTCAAGCCAGGGGTGAGGTGGGGTGGAGGGCACACACCACCCCGATCCCAATTTCCCTCCCTGGGTGTACCTGGTTTCCCCGTCCCCATCCTTTCCTGCATTAATTGGGGAGGTTTGGAAAGGTTGTCTAGCATGCTTCCCTGGATGTGCTTAGAAATCTCCCCAGTATTAGGAAGGCTGAATCATGAGGAAGCTTCTCAGTAAAGGTAAAGGGACCCCTGACCATTAGGTCCAGCCGTGGCCAACTCTGGGGTTGCAGCGCTCATCTTGCTTTATTGGCCAAGGGAGCCGGCGTACAGCTTCCGGGTCATGTGGCCAGCATGACTAATCCACTTCTGGCGAACCAGAGCAGTGCACGGAAACGCCGTTTACCTTCCCGCCAGAGTGGTACCTATTTATCTACTTGCACTTTGACGTGCTTTTGAACTGATAGGTTGGCAGGAGCAGGGACCGAGCAATGGGAGCTCACCCCGTCGCGAGGATTCGAACCGCCGACCTTCTGATCAGCAAGTCCTAGGCTCTGTGGTTTAACCCACAGCGCCACCCACATCCCAGCTTCTCAGTATGTTCAGCTAAATGCCCCCACGTGCTCTTTCTGCATACTGAAAAGGTGTGGGATCTATTTTTCTTTTTAATGTAGCAAAGTATATTGTGTATTGAATTATCTCAGCAAGGTGGTTCCAAGCAACCTGCAGTCCTTTCCAGGGGTTTCACTGTAATCCCTCTCAAGAGAGGCAATTTGTTACAGATTTGGCTATATAGACTGGATTTGCCAAAGAAAACGTGGAAATACCCGTGGCTGCTGGAGTCAATAGTTTACAAGACTCGGTTTTAAGCTTTGAGTTTTCGTTGCAGTTGTAATTATTCATTGCAATTATACAAAGTCCAATTTTGCATTTCTAAATATGTAATTCTACGTGCCTGGTTCTGCAGAACAAATAAAGTAGCTGGGAAATCATTAATTCTGATCCTGTGGGCAATAAGCAAAACATGAATAGGCTGTACCAACACATTCCAA